>NW_015152170.1:0-65252 GCF_000732505.1 Cyprinodon variegatus
AAGATGCACTAGCCTCTGTCTAAGTGTCTTGTTAGGTTTAAGATTTACTGGGATTTTGTGTTTGGAGAAAATCCTTTATTGAAAAAGCTTCCTGAATTGGATGCAAAACGTCTTCAAACTTGGAAAACAAAGTCCAGTGGTTTGTTTTTTAACTTTTTAACTGACTATGACCTGGATGACTGACAATCTTCACCAGCATGATTTGACAAAGTATATCCATTAGCCAAAAGTAAACACAACTCTTCTCAAACATTCAGTGACTTTATACTTTATTTTGTATATTTAAAGTAGGTGGTTATTATTATTGATACTGCCTGCTAGTCTGAAGCACCATCTGTACACATTTCCTCATTAAATACTGTCAGAAAATGAAAACACCACCCAAGTTTCTATATGTTTGAGCAGGTGTTCTAGGGGCAGCAATAATCCCAGTAGGTTTCATTTTCTTCTTTGGAATCCAAGATGACATTTTCTCACAATCTGCAGAGGACAGAATATAAAACCTTGACAGCCCCTTGGGCTACTGTGACTCATATTAAGCTTTATGGGGCTTCAAGGCCTGTTTTCTGGCCCATATACTAAACAGTGCAACCATATTTAAGTGATGTTACTTCATCTTTTTCTGATTTATACAAACTAAATTAATATAAGCAGATATTTGTAGTTAAAATAAAAGCACTTTCTAATCTAGACAATTAAATTTCTGGATAGGCAAATTGGATGACCTGTTTGTTCCTCAAATGATGAGATAACTTGCTCCCAATTATAATCCTACCCCTGGAAAAACTTTGATCAGCTCAGGTTCAACATCTTTAAAATTCAGATTCTCCAAATATGGGTGAGATCTTGTGATCTGCAGGAACTTTACATTGTTTTCAGAAATTTTAAACTCAGGGTATCTGGAGGCAAACTTGGCAAACAGGTGCCTTTGGAAATATTTTTAAAAATATATACATATTTTTAAATCGACATGCATTTACATGTGGTATCTGCTGGTAAGCAGAGCAAGCAATTGTTTGGCCAAAAACTTTTTTTTTTTTATGCGGAAAATCATATTTAGATATAAATCTGTGTAAAGAGTCTTGATTTTTGAGATATTTAAAATTCTAAGTCTATAATTTAAACTTCACACCAATTCAGATTTTGGTAATGACAAACTTTGATTCCACAAGTTCCCAAACCTTTTCTATGTTTGGAAATGGTATGTTTAGTCACAAAGGTGGAGGATGGGTAATATGCTTTAAAGTCTGAGGGCAGCTAAATTAAAGCCATATATATCTCAACGTCCCACTATAAGGAAAGAGGCTGCAGCTCTGTAGTGCCTCAACCCAACAAACTCATCTGTTCCCTGATTGGATTGTTATATTTGTGATTGACATCCATTCAAAACTTGCCCTCAGGTTTTGGAACTTGAGCCCAAACTTTTACACATGCTTTTCATTTCTGCATCAGTAAAATATCTTTAGAAAGATTGTAATTGTTTTATTTTACAAACATCATATCATGTATACAGACATCTTCACTGACACATGTAATTTGTAGATGCATAAGATATAAGCCTCAGACATTCTTCTTTTTACGGTAGCGAAACTCATTCATATCTCATTCATCTTCAATTACTAGCACTGCAAAAAGTGAACTAAACACAAGTAAAATCTTTTTAAAATAACTGTACATTATTTAAGGAGCCACATTATTCATTCAGACCATTTTACTTGCCTGCTTATAGAAAAAGCAAATACACTTATTTAAAAAAAAAAGACTCAGGGTTCACCCTGGGCAGGTGACCGATTTATCACTGGGAAACATGCAACCATGTACAAACACATCTAAGGATAATTTAGAGACGTCAACTAACCTAAGCCTCATGTTTTTGTACTGTCGAAGGAGACTGGATTACCCAAAGAAACCCCACAGATGCATGTGGACCACAGCTAAAATTCATGTAGAGCATGGATGCTCAAGTCCAGTCCTCAAGAGCTACCATCCTGTAACATTTAGATGCATCTTTTCTCTAACATACCTGAATCTAAAGCCTCAATCCCCTCATTTAGCTCAGCAGAGGCATGGTAACGCGTCCCTCATTTGATTCAGGTGTGTTAAAAATGAGATGCATCAAAAAGTTGCAGGATAGTACCTTTTGAGGACTTGACTTGAGAACCCCTGATGTAGAGAGACTTCAGGCTAGGAATTTAACTCAGGACCTGCTTAATGTAGGGTAACAGTGCTACTGTACAAATGGCTGCACCTTCCTATCAGCAAAAACATTTTCAAAATGATTACAGAAAAATTAATTTACCAATCTATAGTGGACACTTGTTCCTATCCACACACACACAAAAAAGAAATACTAAGTTATCTTAAAATGTTACTTAGATCTAAACGGTCTGATTTACATGCAGGAAATCTACTGTACATGGCTGTCATCTGGGTCCATCTTTTCCAGCATAGTGTGAAAGTCTAGATACAAACATATTCAAAGAAGCAATAATCCAAGACAACAGAAAATGATACACGGATGAGCTCATAGTCTAAGTATCACATCTCCGTTACATATCAACTGCAAACATCTTTGCTAAAGTCGTCTGAGCTTTTATCAGCAGGTTAATAACTAATTTTTGACTTTTATGTAATATATTGACACTGATCAAGCAGTTCACTGTAAGGGTCATATGCTTTGAACCACATAGAGGATTTCTTATTCTACGCTGGACTAAAAAGAACTGCCTCTTCTACGAGAACCTTCTGCACATTTTATTCTTCTTTACTGGTTAGTATATTTTATGCTCACTTGATAAATGCAAAAAAGGTTAAGATGTCGTCTTTTAAAACTAAAATTTGTCATTAGCTGGATCAGTGCATCAACATGATATTTGTCCGAAAGTTTAACAATGTATGGTCACTTATAATAGTGATCAGAGAGGTGGTAACAGTTTATCTTTCACAAAGTATTACACCTTTAAATGCAAATATTTTTCAGACCACAAATATAAAGGAAAATATATTAAATATTGCATAACAGCTTGAAACTTCTGGCTAATTTGATCAGTAAGGTTAGGGTCGATCTGCTGACCTGATGAGATATTAGAAGCAGATGTAATTGGTCATTTGAATATCTAATACAGAAAAAAAATCCCTTTCACTAAAGTCATCCTTCCGCCTTTTAGCTGTTTCTTTTTTGTTGATTTAAAACTATGACCCCATCCATGAACCTGCTGCAAATCCTTCTGAAGGATTCAGAAAAGAATATTTAAAAAAAAAAAAAAAAAAAGAAAAAAAAATATTTAAGCGCTTTTAAAAGTTGTTATGAATACAAAAACATACCTATCATAAATCCTAACTTTAAAATGTAGTTACCTAACTGTAATTTATCTTCCTTGGAAACCTGGCAAAGTATATGTCCACTTACTTCGAACAACTTTAATGTGGTTAGAACACATATGGCCGCAAACAGGTATTTGTCAGATATTAGAATTATTGCATTTTTTTGTTTTTCAAGTTTTTATGGCACTAATGGCTCGTTTTTTGGAAAGTAGGCTACAGAAAGGGGAATATGAGAGAGGGGGAGAGACATGCGGCAAAGGTTGGATTCGGCTGCGTCGAGGACTACGGCCTCCGTACATGGGTCACGTGTGCTAACTACTGCGCCGCAGCATGCCCAGTAATAATGCATTCTAATAAACTTTATCCCATGAGCAGCAGAATGTAAGAATGTTTCAAAAGGTTAAATGTCAGCCACCAACATATAACATCAGAACCTGCAGAAATTATGCACATCCTCACAAATAAAGATGCAAAACATCTGTGCAAACTTCCTATCCTAGAAAAACAAAAACAAAAATTCTGAAGTGTTCTGAAGATAGATCCGAATGTGTAGTTAAAATGTCCAGACAACCTGCAGGCAGTTTTATTTAATAGTTTCTTTCTGACACAGGTAGCCTCATTTGTTCAACAAACTAGATGTAAAAAGGTTGATTTCAGCATTAGGATCTTAATATGAACCTCTCTTTGCAGGAACTGGGTACCGTACTGTATCTGAAAGGCTCTTAAGCAGTGATTTCATTCAAAAAAAATCATTCCTGGTTAAACAGGTTTAAGCAGGAATGATTAGAATTTAATTAAATTGCCTCACTTTGAAAAGAGGTCTAACCCTGTCATAAATTATTTCCCAATGGTTAAAAACGAAGCATCTCAGTAACCTGCGGCTGGTTTCATCCTTTCAGCTCAGAGGCAGTTCCACACTGTTGCTCAGTAATTACAAGCAGACAGCTGAGAATACGAGCTTAAATTTGATCAGACCTTTGCCAGGTTCTTTTCTCTATTACTGAAACAGAAACAAACAGCTGATCATTGTGAAGTCAAGCACCCATTGTGTTCTAATCCTTAATGTGTATCTGAGCAGTCACAGAGGGCTGGGCACTGCATAATCACCTACTTGCTTCATTTATTCACCTGAAATGAAAAATACAGAAAAAAACGGGCTTCCTAGACAATTTAATGCACCAACAGGCGGATATTCTTTATTAATTTATTTTGCATTATCAAACTAGTCACCTAGATTAACCCCCTCTCCACACACACACACACACACGCCCCTGCAGACTGACTTAATGATCACTGCCTGTAATGTTTATCGTTTCTTAAGCAGAAACCCAACAGAATTAATACAGACATCCAGAGTTTAAGGTAGGGATAGAAGGGCTGGGCAGATAGACATGCATGCCTGACCCGCATGCCAAATAGCCATCTTTGTGCCCACCCACTTCCCTCACCAACGCTTCGTCTTGCTCGGAACACACATGTTCACTCTCACATGGCGTGTTTCCTCTTGGGGCTTCCACATGTGCACGCGTGCATTCTTGTATGCGTTTCATACAAATCACTGCGGCAGCTCTAACACACCTGACCCTCACCTGCCTGCAAGGAAGGAAACGGGGACCCTCCCCTGGAAAGATGCAGACTATGTTGAACAGCAGCAGGAGATGAAATGTGTGCTAACTGGTCAGCTTCTGCTCCCATGAAGAGAAGGCTGGTAAACACTCATGTCCATCATGCAGCAACATATCCATCTCACAGAGCCGGGATGAAAGCCTCGCCTGAAGGATGGAAGGAGCAGGTTAGAGAGTTACCGTTTGCACTTAGTGACTCTGCATCTTCACGCTCCACATGACTCCCTCCTTTTCCTCCCCTCATTCCATTCCTTTTTTTTTTTCTTCTTCTTCTCCACTGCGGCTCAGTGTATTCCCGCGCCCAGAAGAGCTGGCAGTCCCCTCTCGCTGATTCTGGTAGTAGTGCCTAAAAGGCACTAAGCATGTCTCCAGACCCTCCTCCTCCTCCCTTCCGTCACTCTATCTCCCCTCCATTCCTGTAAGAGATGATGAAGAAGCCCTTTCCTCCTCCTCCTCCTCTGGCTCTTATTTCCTCCACTGTCGCTTCCTCACACACGGTACAGCATGTTCATTGCCAACCATATGATATCACAGTTTCCTTATATGGGAAGCAGGGGGTTGCCATGACAACAGCTGACTCCACCTGTTTCCACCTCTTATTATTTTAAATCAGATTAATTATTGAATGAAGAGGGAAAGAAGTAATGGGGATGTGACACAGGGTGCAGAACTAAACATGGAGATTAGAGAATACTTCACAGCCTCCTCAATGCGATTAAATTAAACAATCCAAAAGAAACAATGCAATTCCCTATGAATGACCTTAGATATTTCAAGTAGTTCATATGATGGAAAGGTTGGGAAAGCAAAAGTATTTTTAAGCAGTTTGAGAGCCATAAATTGAATTTGAGCAGTCATTCCACTTTGGAAAGTCAATAAAAAAGGCATATTACTTTTTTTTATGAGAGCAAAAAAGCTGTATATAAAATCATAATTACTAATTTTCCAACAAATACCCTGAAATGTTTTAATTAGTTTGCCGTAGTTGTCAGTTCTTTTTAAATATAAACATTTGTAATAGATTGACCAACCATTAACTCTAGCTCACCAGGTTTCTAAATCAACCATTAAACTTTCTATACATCCCATGCAACACTTTCCAAACATGTGTGACTTGAAAACAACATGTTCTGCTCAACTATTATAGGGGAAAACATATTACTGGGACTTTAACTGGAACATTAGGCACAAAACATCTTACTCGTCGCTAGTCTTTAGCTCATTAAGCTGGAGCTCTGACTCTTTCTCATGTTGCTACAGACTGCAGGTCAGCGGGCTGAAAAAAACCCTCCTACACTTTATCCACACATTTGCAAAAAAGATGTAGCCCTTTGGATATATTTTATAACAAAAAGAATAAAGCCAAATTGTGGACATTTGAGCAGGTCCCACTATCACCATTATTAATTTAAAGCATTTTAAAATGACAGCTAACAGCCTCCTCTGGTCAAATCAGCTTTTGGGTCAGAGCAGCTTATTATAACCCTGCTGTTCTTTTAACAAATGATCCACATTGGGTCTTTACTGAGAATTATGATCAAAAATTCAGTTTTTGGCTAAATCCAAACAGAAATAAGCTATCTTTAGCCAGAACACCCCCATCCTGTGAAACGGAAACAGAAACAGAAAACCTGTGAAAAGAGCTAAAGAAAAGAGCAAAGGAGAGGACGACTGAGCATCCAAAAAACAGAGCAGTGGATTATAAACTCAGATCTTTAAATTATTTTGTGACTCAGTTCGATTCAGGACTTTTACAACTTGGACTCCAAGCAAAGGCATTTGCTCTAGATGGACACGTCATGGAAAGTTATTTTTTGGTGAGATTTAAACTCTTTTTGAAATTTAAAATGACAGATTAAGCATAATGTGGATGCATTCTAGCAATATGTTTTACTACTACAATGTATACAGATGTCCACTTTCTCCGATCAGTGAGTGGTGATGCAAGACACCTGCACAGTGACAGCAACTGCAAACTGATAGTTTAAAAGTTGCATTATATACAGCAGACTGCTACAGTAATTGCATTTGCTTAGCCTTCCTAAAGAAAAGCCTAATCAGAAATGGCATCATACCATGTTCCAACGGCCCTATATGATAAACTTGTGAAAAAATGCCAGCGATATCAGGAGGGGAGACACAACAGAGAAGCCAAATATTTTTCTTCTGGGATGGAAAAACAGCAGCAGGAAACCACTAATATTTCATAACAGATTAATACTCCATGATGCCCGGGGCAATATTTTACTATATGTATGTATACTGTTGACTTTGGAAGGGTTATATAGCATTGTGTGCAACCTCTCAAGAAAGACCAAAGCATAGATCTAGACAACATTTTAGACCAGTGATCTGCAACCTTTACAACCAAAGGGTCATTTTTACTCTCAGGCCAGCTATATAAAACTGCTTTAAAAACTAAAACAACCATCAAAAGAAAATTTTTACTCTTTAACAATTATTTAGTAAAGAAAACTGGCTGACATTGTTCGTATTTCCTTTTATGGTTTTACATTTATTTTTTTTTTTTTTTGCAACTTAAAGTATAAATAACATTTACTCAAAGAGATATTATCTTGTGGCCCCATGACAGTGTTGCAGGGGTTAAATACGAGACCATATACAGAGGCTTTGCTCCTCAACGCAGCCGTCACAGATTTTAGTCCTGGTCTGGTGACCTTTGCCGCAATGCTTCTCTCTTTCTAATCCCATTTCCTGTCTGCATACTTTCAAAAATAACTAAGGCCACAAGCCTAAAAGATAATCTTAAGAAAAGATGTTGCTTTTGTAAAATCATGTAAAAAGAAAGTTTCCAACATAATGACAAAAACATAAAAAACATTATTACCAGTGGGGCCATTTTATTATCAAAATTAGATAAATATATGTAATAAAAACCCGTTTAAAATAGTGTTAAATGTCTGTTTTATATAAAAAAGAATACATATTTAGGTCATTGATGATTATAAGATCTTATGAAATTGGCCCAAGGGGTATTTGGGGGTCCCCATAAAAAAAGATCCCATAAAAATGGCTATGCCACCCTCCAACCAAAGCACTGTTGATGATTATTGATTCAGAGTTTGTTGTTTATGCCATCCAAAGTCAGATCAGCACTAATGCCTGCTCTGTGCACTCACCTATCAATCATGGATGCATGGCCCATTTCAAAGCAACCAAACAGAGAAGGGATCCTGATAAATGTGTGCATAGGAACTAGTGAAAATAGCCTGACCCCAAAGTTAGAATCAAGCATTTAAAGAAGCCAAACACATTGAAAAGTCCATTATATCAACAGACCTTTTTTTATTTCTGCAGCCTGTCCAATTCTTCATGTTGTGTGGAGTGGTGGCCTAGTGGTTAGGGCATAGAGCTTGGAATCCTGAGGTTTTGAGTTTGAGCCCCACTCACATAGACTGCCACTCTGGCTCTCTGAGCAAGACCCTTAACCCTTCATCTCCCATGCGCCCCATGATGGCAGCCCACTGCTCCCAAAGGGGATGGGTTAAATGCAGACGAAAATTTCTCCCATGTGAGATCAAAAAAGTTCAATTATCATCGTCATAATGTTGAGGGGAAAACAAGTTTTGCTTGATAAACTGGGAATGTATAACACATCCACTGGTACCAGCAAGTTTTGTCTTCTATAATTCTGGTGCTGATTATAAACATAAATCTTTGGTGCAGTGTTAAAAAGAAATCCATTATGACAATTGATCACTATTATATTCTTAATTAATTACAGTAGGTGTTTATATGTCTGAAAAATATAGGTTACATGGAAGTTTGTCTAAACTTGGGTCAAAAGGTATAGACAGTTGCTTTAAGCCAAACATAAAAAGCTGAGTCAGATAATTCTGTTCTATGCATAAAGTCCAACCAGGTTGTAATTCATTAATAGTGGGTTACAAAGCCAAGAAAATAAAGATGTGTGGTGGCACAGAATATAATTTCACCTATTTTTCGAAGACCTGTGACTTCCTACCTTTTATTGCTCACGCTTTCTGACAATAAGCAAAAAGCAGGGCCATCAGTGACCCAGCCAGGAGGTCATAATGATGCTATTGTTTCTTTAAGAGGGCCCAGAGGCATCTCACCACTTAATGCGCTCATGTAGGGTTCCAGGAACCACCCATGTGCTGCCATTATCTCTCAGGGAGTAAATGTTCACATGTGGAAACAGAAAGCACTCCAAAGGGCTCAGTTTCAACCTGTGGTGAGACTCTCCTGTTCTAAAGGAGCTACTGGTACATGAAGCTGAATGAAAGCAGAAATCTGGAATTTTCTTTTAGGAATGTTGTAAATGTAACATATGTTGTTAGAAGTTTCTGTCTTATAGATGTAACAGGCAATAATTTCATTTTCATCCCTATTGCATCAGCAGCAAAGTGATTTACAGCTGCAAAATAAGACAAAGAGGCATTTGTACAGCAAAGGGAAAATATATTAGATAAAATATATTAGATAAAGGTGCACCTCTGCTTGTTCATCCAACATGAGCCCTATCTTCGCACTGCTGGTGCCATTTTTATTTTTCTTGTTCATTTGGCTGCTTTAATTTACTCCACAGAGTCCCCTTCCTACATGGTGAGCTCCTCACCAGAGAACAGAATACAGCTTGAAAGCCACAGCAGCACCAATAATTAAGTCAAGCTTAATGCTTTTTAAAATGCAATTGAAATGAACATTATAACCAACTAGAAACATCAGGTTACATTATCTTTTTTTTTTTTTTTTGCATCTGATAGTGATTAAGTAAGACAAAATACAGGCATACAATTTCAAGCAGACAAACAGGACCAAGTATTCTGCACGCATACATACTGTATCAGAGGATAAAAGAGAATAACCATTTAACCTCAAATCATGTTTTTTGAAAATCTTGGTCAAAGGAAGAAAAGACTTTAACCAAAATTTAAACATGGGACCTACTTGCTGCAAGAATAGCAACACTTTTTCCACTGGCAGCATTATCACTCTTGGAATCACTGCACCCTGGAAGTGTTATGGTTCCCCCCTTTTGGGATTTTGAGTTTTCACTCAAAGTAATTCTGTTTTATTGATCTTTGGTTTATTTTCTGTTTTGTGTTATATTTAAGCCAGTCTTTAGTTACTCTCTGTTGCCCCCTTGTGCCTGTCTCCTTTCCCCTACCTCCCTTCTAGTCATTTCCATCCACACCTGCTCCATATCTGCTAATTAGCTTGGTCTTCTTTCAGTCTCCCATTTTTAAACCTCATGTTCAGTCACTGATGGCTGGTTCCTTGTTGTTGTTAGTTGCTTCCTCAACTCTGACACCCAAAGTGAGTTTTCCCTGACGTTTGCTGATTTTTTGATTCTAAGTATTTTTGTGTCTTTGGATGTTTGCCTCAGTTTTTCATTAAACCTACAAGGATTCATCTCTGCTTCTGGGTCCTCAAGCAACCTCATCCCCCATTTTGAGAGGAAGATGATTTAAGAAACTTCCAAACATTTTAAGGCTCTAATGGAAATATTTGTGGTCCAGTATAACCTTATCCCAGCCGTCCATCATAAACTACACATACAAACTAAAAAGGTTTGGCAAACTCTAACTGAACAGGCTACAATCATGGTGACTTTAAAGGTTGTAATTCAGGATCCTCATCCAGTTTCATATTGGTCTGTATGCATGGTATTTTCTCTTTGCTTCTTTTAATATCTGTTTTCAGAGAGCATTAACTTTGTCTCCTTAAAATGCTAAAATAAGCCAAATAAACTGAAGGCTAAAAAAAAAACAGCATTACAGCAGGAAAGTATTCAAGGTTCAGAAATAGAAACATTGATTTCTTCATTATTCTGTTCGTTTGTGAGGATACCTGTCGGCCAGCAGCTGCAGGGCCCTGAGACAAGCTGCCCGGACTGTTTGTGTACTTGTTCTTCTGAAGGTCCATCAGGGCGTCCCTCTGCCGTTCGATATCCGCCTTGTGTATGCTGTTCAGGGCCTCCAAGCTTTTAGCGGCCACAGAATTGTGCCGGCGGTCCAGCGAGGACGATGTGAACCCCCCATTGCTGTTGTCTGGGAAGCGGCGTGCCCCACGGCCGCCACTGGCAGCCAGGGTGTGGTAATCCCGTGGGAACTCAGCATCACCTGCAGAGATCATGGAATCCTTTCTCTTGTCTCGAGCTGAAGAAGGGAAGACATTTGAGGAAAGGAAAAACAAGGGTTACAAAGTGAGGCATTAAACTGAAAAGCAGATTGATACAGTGATAAGAAGTTTAACACTGGGGACATTTCAATGTCTGAAACTCTGAGGTTAAATCTTACAAACTGGGGAACTTTGAGTAAGAGTGACCTTAAACTCAAAAATCAAGTTTACATAGGTGCATGAGCATTAAGATAATGACAACATTTAACTAATTTTACGATGATTTCAAAAATATTGTCTTGTTTTTTACTAGAGGGTCATAATTATTCATGCAGGCCATGAACCTGTACTAATATTTTATTTCAACGATTAAGTTGCACTGTGATTAAATTATTTTTGTTTTGTTTTTTTGCATTGCACCGAAAATTAATTGACCATGCTTGATGAAAGAATTAATAGGGTTTAATTAAACTAGTGTGTTTCCTGGGACAGTCAGCTTTTAGACATAAACACATTTTCATAAAAGCTTCAAGTGAAATACTAAACAGCTCATAAGCTTAGTATATTTTGCAAAACCATTTCCTGATGTGCTTTTGATTATTGGCCTTTTGGACAAATAAGTTGTTTACATTCTTTTTAAACCACGTGACTCAAAATATAACCCTAGGATCAAACAAACTGGGTTTGGATGTAAAGGAATAACATTGCAACCAGAAATCTTGACTGCTGTTGAAATTTTGGAACAACTTAACCACCAGGATCACCATCCAATTAGGACAGTTTTAACATCATCATGCATTTGACGAGTACTAAACAAGGAACCTCTGCTCTATAATTGGGTGTTTAAACACAAGTCAAAAACTTCCTGAAAAAAAAAGATTTTAAGCTTAAACATGGCAGAATCTGATCCTTTTTCCATCCTAAACGAATATGCCTGGATGAGTCAAGGAAACACGAAACAAGATAATGAGCTGTCAAACATTATGGTGGCAGCATTACACAGAGAGGCATCTCTGGTGCAATTTACAACGATACATTGCATATAGCTTATGGAGTAGTAAATCATAGGATTAAAACAATTCTTAATGAAAGTTGTTCACTTCAAATCAACACATACCTAAAAGGCTAAAACTGAGCTTCTGGAACAGCTTTTCTGAGGTTTATCCCACATGAACCCTCAAATGTTTGGACTATGTTTCATAGCCATTTTTTTCATCAAAATTAACGATTTCAAAAGGAAAAGTGAGAAAATCTGGACAGCATGTTTATGACAGAGCCTGTAGGGTATCTAAAGATTTGAATTTAAGGAAACAAAAAAAAGCAAAAAACAACAAAATGGAGTTTAATTTTCTTTCCACTAAAAAATACTTTACACATAAAGTAATAAAACAAAATACAGGATTATCATCAATAACAATTATTTAATAGAGCAGCAATATATGATTGAGCTTCACTGGAGCTAAAATAGATTCCAACAAAACTGGTTTCTAGATATATTAAACACAAAAAATTTTTTATTAAGAACAAATCTTAAATGTTAGCTTCATATACATGTAAACAGATATCAAGAGAAATTTTGAGGTTAAATATAAGCAAAGAGCCCAAAAGAAAAACACCTTAAAATCAACCAGAGATTTAAGAGATTTTGCTGTAGGAATAGACTGGATACAGTTGTTTTTTTTTATTTTTTTATTACTAATTAAACCTAAATAATTATCCTGATAAGTTATCAATTTCGGGAGGTATACTTTTTATCTACATTTTTGCCAACAAATCAATAAGGGGGAAAAAATGCTAATCAATTTCAATTCGCGGCTTTGTAATAACCCTCCTTTCTCTGCTCATATATCATATTAGTTTGGTTTTACCTCTTTTGTTAAGCATTTGGACACGTTGCGGTTTTCAAGGGTCAAATTTTCAAAAAATCTACTTGAACCACTATGAAATGTTTAAGGTTCGTGTTGTGCTTCATTATCTACAAAGTTGTGCAGTTACTGGTTTCTTCTTTTATTGGGGAATAATTTTAGTATTACTGAAATCATACCCCTTGTATACTTTTTACAATATTGGAGTATTGCCCATGTGTAACCTCAGCAGTCTGTAGCTGTAAAAAAAACATTTAGATAAACAAAAAGTCATTAAAATCCTTATTCAGGTTCATTGTGGTCAGTTCCAGGTGTGAAATCAAAGGTAGCATAACTGAATCAAATGGCAGTTTGAAGCATCTTATTTCACCATGGGAGATTTTTTAGGGTCATTGTTGGCTACATGTTATTATCAGCACAGACTGTACCATTATTTTTACCATCCTCATCAAAATATCAACATTAAAAACCTTTGACTAATATTTTACATGGCCAAAAAGGCATAGGCTACTTCACAAGAAAGACTAATTGTTTCAAAATTTGTGAATTCACAAACTCCCGAAAATACATTTTGGAAGAGGCCAAAAGATGCAGTAGCCTCGATACAGAAAATCTTTGGACCAATGAAATGCAAGACGCATATAACATCAACCAGAAGCGGATCTCTGAAGCACAACAAATGCGGCTGCTTCAATTTTAGCTGGAATATCCTCTATTTATTTTTGCAAAATTAGCTAAATGTGCTTCTCTGAATGGGAAAAATGTTTGCACGTTCTTCCCGACAGGATTTGGCAAGAGTGTGATTTATTAGGCTACGTTCACACTGCAGCCTGAAGTGACCCAAATCCGATTTTTTTTTGGCCCATATGCAACCTGGTTCTGATCTTTTCATGGCTGTCTAAACAACACAGATCCGATTTTTTCCAATCTGACCCAGGCCGCTTGGCTATGTGGTCCTGAATCCGATACGAATCTGATCTTTTCAAATGTTACCTGTGTCTGAACAGCCAGGTCACATTTATCCGACCTGAACGCCATAAATACCCGACAGTGATCATTATTCTGCGTCTTGCTACGCAAAAGCGACAAGAAAAACAACAACCATGGCAGATGATGATGTGGAGAGCAGTATTTATGTTTAACCATATTGAAAAGATTGAGTTTTTTATGGTTGGAAAAGACCGCTAGATGCACAACCATCAATGTTTACTTCCGTAAACACAGAGCACACTGGCTTGTGACGTCATTGCGTCCTCTACTGCGCATGCGGGACACTTGTGTTGTATGACTGCAGTTCACACAGGAGATCACAAACAAGTCGCATATATTTGGAAATATGAACGGCAATGCAAAAAAAAATCGGAATTGAGCATTAAGGCCTGCAGTGTGAATGTAGGCTTAGTTAACTTTGTTAGTTGTGAAACAAATAATTTGTTTCGGCACACTTTCTACCACTGCTACAATTGGCTAAAAGCTCTACATTGGAGCCATGTGCCACTTGATTAACCCAATCAACTTGAAGTATTATACTGAATATCCCTCCCTTAAACAAACACTTTCTACAGGTGCCTTTGCAGATGAAAACTGTGTATAGAATTCAACTGAACTAAAAAATCTGGCTTATGCCAGGCTATGATAAAACAATAAGAAAAACTAAATGTATGAGCAGACAAAAACAATATCTTATGATTTGATTCATATTTTAAACCACGACTTATTCCAATTCAACATAATCTTGTTTTTTTTCATTATGATATGGTTCTTATTGTAGAGTCTCTGCTTTATTGACGACTTGCTTTACTCATGGACTGGTTACAGAGAATAACCCAATCTTAGAGAAAAATGAAATGGCTAAATGGACTTTATGCATCACCTTAAACTAGGATGATTTAAATGTTCAATGAAGTAAAACCCATATGCGTTTTGCGGGCTTTAACTGCAGATAACAGTAAACACCCTAATGATATTTTACCTAATCTCTTTTATCTAATTTACATATACAACTGTATTTATTTAGTCTTATAACTGAACACAAAAATTGTTTTTTACTCCTGCCAGAATATTTAAAGGTGTTTTCAAAGGTGCAAATCCAATCCAAATCAGTTCCTCTTGCTAAACTTCTGCAAAAAAATGATACAAGTACAAAAACATTTCCTGTTTGGATAAACCAAGAAGTTTCCGCATCTCTACATGCACACATGAGACTGTGAGAAAACACACCTCTGGCATTTTAGCCGCATGTGAAAAACAAGGGGAACATCTGTCTGCTTCTACAACTGTAACTGTCCTGGGAACCCTTAGGCAAGACAAAACAGTCATGTAGAAAACTTATTATGTGAGACCAAAGAGGCTTCGTCTGACACTCATTCAATGGAAAGTGACAGAAATAGGAATGTTTGTCTCCAGGGGAAATGTAGTTTAGTGCCCTCTTGTGCCCATTTATACACAAGCAACACTTCCCTGCAGAAGGTGATCAGTCACAGTAAGTTTGAGGTTAGTTAAATTGAATTTTAAATTAATTGAATAGAAGAGTAGAAATGTCAAAGAATTAATTCATATTAAAGAATATAATGCAGAAACAGTATGTAAAGATGTACTTTGTAGAAAACAACAGAAACATTTTACAGTACACAGAAGGTCATAGGAACAGATTTATGCATTACTGATGTGTGGAAATAGGTTTCATTGTTTGCTGACAATGCCCTTTTCTTAATCAGATTACGATTTGATACCTAAAACAAGTCAAATTATATCACTCCTGCATATTCTTTTCCAGCTTTAAGTGAAAAATAATCTAATAGTATTTCTATTATGCCAGAGAGAGCCTAAACTGATGATGCTGGACTGCAGAGGAAGTTTTGTTTCAGCTGAGATTCCTGATAGTTCAGCAAGAAATCATGAAAATAAGAGCAAGCTTAATTGATTTTGGTCAGCTTCTCTTGTTTGTGTCATTTAGGGTATTTTCAATCATTAGCAGAAATGTTCAATAACATTTCACAGCAGAAATAAAAGCACCATCACTCTTTTATATGAGGCAGGCTGTTGAAAGTGACAACTCTGCTCTACAGAATTCTGCTCTCGAGCCTTTTACCAACTGGACCTTCAAAAAAAGAATCATATTAACGATATTAAGCAGCGTCCATGATGTTTTTCACTCCATTAATTCCAACCAGCACACAGTAAAAATGCCCAAAGTATCCGTTTTCAATGACTTGCACTAAGACTCCACTTTCTTTTCCATCTTAATCTATAATGTTTAATATGTTGTGATCCACCCTTTTCAGCTATAACAGCTCTAAATTTCACTGGGAACATGGTGTTTAAGAAGCATGTTTAATCATAATAATAGCAATAATACATTTTGTTAAAAGTGCGCTTAATGTGTTAAGAAAATCAGAAATTGCCACAGTGGGGACGCCACTTGCTTATGGGAATTTCCAAACACTCCTCCAGAAGCACATTTGGGAGATCAGACACTAATTATGGGAGGGTCTGGCTCTCAGTAGGCTTTTACATATCCCAAAGTGTTATATCAGGTTAAAGCCAGTCTAGCTCATTCACATCAATCTCTCCTGTCCATGTCCGTATGGACATTGCCTTGTGCTCGGTTGATTAGTCATGTTGGAACAGGAACTGGTCCTATAAAATTTGGACCATGTCGAAACTCAGAGATCCTTTCAACTAGAGAAAATAGGGGGACACAGTGGTAGAAAACTCATTAATGCCCCTCCAGATTTGTTTTATTAAAGAGAAGCATTTCTCAAGTCAGCAAACAAGGGAGAAATCAAACTAAAAAGGTTCATTACAGTATACTGTATAGATGCACCAATCACATTTTTCAAATCTTATAGCGAAACCTGGACTGAGCGTATCGGCCGATATCTGACATTGATCAGATTAAACTGTTGAATGGATGAACCATGTATGTAGCCATGTGAGTGACATAAAAGATTGTCACAAAAAGGTAACAAATTAACACAGATATAAATGTACTTTATATAATTTATTAACAAATAAGCAGCAAAAAAAAAAAAACTGTTCCATGTTAAATGCATTGAATTGGATCTCCAGTATCCAACCCAGGTATCAGATCGATAGATCTCTATTTCAAAGTATGAAATATAAGTATACTTGGAGGTTTATTACAAGTAAATGAAAGTATGTATGGAAGACTAACCTAAGTATATTTCAAGGCGTACTTTCTTTCAATAAAAGTAAACTTTAAGTGAACTGTATATAAGTATTTATTAGAAGCAAATCAATAATGCAACTACAGTCTCATTTCTTGGCAAATAGCTCACCATGTTGATGAGCTCATTGGTTGGCTGTTCAGCAGGTTTTAGAGACGGAAAGTAAAGGTAAACTTCTTACAATATTTCTGACTAAAGTTCAGTTTAGTGTTTATATCTGTAAGTGTATAAATCAGAATAAGTACCAATTATAAAAGAAACGATTATAAAAATTAAAAGATGTTATCGTATTTTGAGCAGTATTAAAAGTAAATCAAAACGGTTCACTAATATTTTACCTTTTATATGCAATTTTTGTACGATTCTGGCATTAACAGAAAATGTAAACCCCTAAATTCATACTTTCCCAGCTTTTATTCCACATACAATGAGATTAATAACACAAGGACCAACATATTATCAAACATGTTTGAAATAATAAATGTAAAAATAATAAAAATAAAAAAATGAAGTCAAAGTTTTAGGTAATTGGACTAAGTCATTGACTAAATTAGCCTTCTAACACCTGAACATCATATCTAGGGTTAAAGGACTAATGAAAAAGGACATTGAAAAGTGAATTTATACAATCTTTAATAAAATTGATTACTGATCTGGTGTTATTCTAGGTCTGCGTACAAAACAAATCAAATAGCTGCAATTGATTCAGAATGCTGCTGCCTGCATCCTCGCTAAAAATAGAAAAACAGAGAACATCGCCCCAGTTCTAAAGTCGCCACAATGGCTTCGCATATCACAGAGGTTAGACTTTAAAAACACTTCTGTTGGTCCATATATCACTGAGTGGCTTAGCACAAAAATATATGACCGACTTGTTGACAGAGTCTCAGGTCTTTTGGCTCAAATCTGCTTTCCATGTTTAGAACCAGAAACAAACAAGGAGAGTAGCTTTTATATCTTATCTTCTGTAATTTCCCTCTGGGATTATTAAAGTATGTCTGATTCTGATAATGCTCCACTAATCTGGAAATGACTTAGAAAACTGTCAAGCATTGAAAACCTCAAGATTAAGCATATTTGTTTAATGTGACCTTTAATGTGACCTCTAAACACTATTAGTGAAGTTCCATTTTAAAAATCATTTTACTTCTTTTAAATCAATGTTCTTTTTTTTGTTGTTTCACTTTCATTCGCTTTAATTATATAGAGTTTCCTCTATGCCACTGCAATCAACTTTTTTTTCTCTCATGTAAAGCAGTTTGAATTGCCTTAAAATGTGCTATATAAACTAACTTTCCTTGGACTGACACATTTCCCCATCTGCAGAATAAAAGCCATTAAAAAAATGTGAACTGGAGGACTTCTCTGTCTTTTCTCCCAGCTATCTAAAGGTAGTTTTCTATTTCTGGTCGATTTCAGGCCATGTTTAAGGGCTTCGGTAAGGAGCAATAAATTGAAGACAACAGAAGCAGGAAATTCTATCTATAAAGCTCCTTTACATATTGAATTATGAAAGTTTTTTGCTGCGGTATTGATTCTCTTACAGCAACAAATTACTCTGTCAATATTATATTTTATACCAACTCATTTTTCAGAGGGTTTTATTACATCACAAACAGTTTGAAAATATTTGCAGGTATACTTTGTTTTTTTTTATCTGTATCTGACAGAAACTGCAACAGAGCCGAGTATCAGACTGGATGGTGATCTTAACTTCAATGCACAGATTAATAGTGGTCAGGTTAAGCTGAGACAGACATGACTGCATGTCCAAAATGTTGCTGCTACTCCTCTTTTAACTGGAAAACAAATCCTTTTTCATCAGTTTTAGGAGCCATTCATCAACTACCAGCTGACTTTCACACAATGTTCCTGGGAGGGTCAAAGCATAGTTTGGCTCTTCTGGTTGCCATATTAATGTTTACTGGCAAATTTTTAGAAACATGTTTGTTCTGCAAATTTGAACTAAAACTTTTTTATTTCTACCCTCTGGGTTGCAAAAAGACTAATGTAGTTGATTAATCTATTAGTTAGAATGGTACATGTCTACATCATAAATACATTTGGGAATAATGGTGCATTACAGTAGGTTTACCAGAGAACTGGGTACTAATCTCTGAGGAAATACTTAATCTTCCGCTTATGGACGCTGCTATCCTGCTTTGTTGCTTAATGACCACTGTAGCAAATCACAATGAGAAAAATACTGTTCTATTTGGTATTTTGGCTCCCAAATACAACTAGGAAGCGCCATAAAACCATCTCACTCAGACACATGCCTGCTGTGAGTTAGGAGTTAGAATTGTAAGCATGAAGAGCAATGATCAGTAGTGTTTTTCAGGTGAGCATTTTATTACCCATTTGTCTGTACAGGGTTTTAATTAAGGTGTCTAGACTATTTAGTCACATTCACTGTATATTTTCTTAATCACAATCCCACTGAAACCCTGTAGCTAATTTCCAGATTCACTCATCTTGTTGGTTTTATTTCTAAACCTTGCCTGGGGGTGTGGTTAGGCTTTTCCATGGGTTTTAGTTACCCTATAAGTGTCTTCCTGATCTTACTCTAGTTTGTTTAATTAAATTCAATTCAGTTTATTTATATAGCGCCAATTCACAACACATGTAATCTCAAGGCGCTTTACAGTTCACCAAATCATACAGTCAAATTGATTCAAAGTTTTCTATCTAAGGAAAACCAGTTGATTGTATCGGCTCATTGAGTCGGATGCAATCCCTCACACTAAACATGCTTGTAGCGACAGTGGAGAGGAAAAACTCCCTTTTAACGGGAAGAAACCTTAATCTGCCCCTTTGCAAATCTGCATTACTAAAATGGCTTCTCTATCATCAAAAATATCACTCTCTAACTATAAGAATAAATACATAAAACATTTTTTTTTTTTTTTTTTTTTTTATTTGTTAACCGAGTTTGCAGCTAAAGCATAGATAAGAGTTTTCATTTGAACTTTTTTGTTTAAACTAAATCTACCCTATGGACACCTTTAAATGAGCAATAAGCTAAATTTGACCACTAGGTGGGCTGTTAAGCATCATTAGTAGATCAAAACAAGATGTGAGAAGTGATGTCCCTTTCTATCTCCATTCCAGCTGAAACTCTGGAGCATAACCTATCAGAGGAACCTGTGTGGTGAAGAAGTAGATAACTCAACTTTATAATGTTGTTCATTTTGGAAAAAGAGCTTCATCTGGTGAATGTTTTGATACGGCGGATAACTATTTTGTATCTTAGCTACGCTGCTCTCTCTGGGTAGAGATATGCTAATATGGTTGAAATTTTGATTTCAGAAGTAAATATAACTAACTTCAGCGTGTTTGACCATCCAATCACTGTCTTTGCTCTGAAGCGTAACATTGTTTTTGGACAGTTAAATGTGTAGGGGACAAAATAGCACTAAGATAAACAAAAAGTTTGAATTGATTTATTTTAACCTTTCTGAAATAAATTTACAACAAGTTCTTACTGATTACCTGTGCATTCTAGAATATGAATTGAACATATCTCAGAACAAGTCATGTGCTGTTTTTAAATGGACTATTTTTAGTTTGTTCCTAAGATGCAAAACATGTAATAGATTACGGTAAGAGGTAATCTCTTGGATTTTCAGACCAGCTGGGGAAACCTTCCACAGAACTTTATGATGAAGTGAAATTTGGAGGCAAAGAGACCCTTAATATGTATACTATGCATTACAAACAGACTGAATTACATGACCTGCAGGGCTTCAGTCAACACAGTCTCCATACATTATTGATCTCCTGCTAGGTGTTCTGCTTTTGCCCAGTGAGCAACAGAGATCTGCTGAAAGAGGACATGATTATCTTGCAGCCAGAATATATAGTGCCGGTTTCTCCAAGACAATAATTGCAATTACATATGCTATGTATATGTAGGCAGACAACCTTATTGGCACCCTTTGAAAAATCATGTGATGCTTCTCTAATTTGAGTAATTAACAACACCTGTTATTTACCTGTGGCACCTAACAGGTGGTGGTAATAACTAAATCACACCTGCTGCCAGTTAAAATAGATTAACATTGACTCAACCTTTAGTCCTCTGTCCAGTGTCCTTCTCTGCCGAAAGCTCAAGACTTAGTTTTATTCGCTGGCTTTTAACACTGGCAGGACTTAGTTGTTGTGACATTGTTTATTTAGCTTATACCAATTCATATTATTGCCTTATTTTATATTTTTATGCTGTATTTTATTCTTTTATTGTGTTTTAACATTTTTCGCTATGTTCAGCACTTTGTTTTTAGCTGTAGCTGTTTTGAAGCACTCTACAAATAAAGATGATGATGATGATGATGACGACGATGATGATGTGCCACACTGGGCATGGAGAAAAGAAAGAAGACCAAGAATTGTCCGAGGACATGAGAAGCAACATTTTGAGGAAGCCTGGGACATCTCAAGGTTACCATCTCTAAAGAGCCAAATGTTCCGGCATCTACCCTGCGTAGTGTTATAAAGACGTTTAAAGCCCATGGCACCGTGGCTAACCTTTCCTAGATGTCGATGGTACAGAAAAATTGACGAGAGATTTCAACCAAATGTTGTACAAATGGCAGATAAAGAAGCTCAACCAATATCCAAACAAGTTAAAACTGTCTTGCAGTCTGAGAATACAACAGTGTTAACCCATATTATCTATCAGTAACAGAATGAAAAGAGACTCTGTGGTAGGCTACCCAGGAGGACCCCACTTCTGACCCAGAGACATAAAATAGCCAGGACTGAGTTTGCCAAGGTAGAGCATTTTAGGAAAAGGCATCAACATAGAGTTTAAAAAATAAAAAAGAGAGGCTTTCAAAGAAAAGACCACGGTCATACAGTCAAATATAATAGAGGTTCCTTGATGTTTTGGGGCTGCCTTGCTCCCTCTGGGCTGCTTGACTGTGTGTCCATTTTCTGGGAGAACTGAGCATTATCTGACAGAATAGCAGGGATGCCAATACTTTTGGCCAGAGCTGGTTTGTGCTGCACAACAAGCTTATAAATGCTGCAGTTTTTTTTTTTCCAGTCAGCAAATTCCCCCTGATGACAGTAATGTTTGTATTAAAAAATGGAGTATTTCTTGATAGGAGCACATCAGCATGCTGATGTGTATCCATAGTAAAGTTATAAAACCAAGGGAAACTTGCAGAAGCTGCAGGAACATCCAGACCAGGCCTCGTCATTATAATTTATGTGAAGCCTTGAACAAACTCCTTTAAAATGTGTGTGTTTAAGCGTGGGTGCAATGGAGAGTTTGTGAGGCAGACAGACACTCTGTTCTGCTGCAATACCTGCGGTAATTTACCTTCTTAAATTAGCTCTGGAACAAGAATGATGGGTTAGACAATTGAAATGCTACTTTTAGCTGCAACAATTAGTACTTCTGTTGACAAATTATAATGTTCTTTGTTCTTAGTAAAGCTAATCACATTGATTTCAAGAGTTAAGCCGACAAATGGGAGAGTAAAATGCTAACTGCCATTTTATTTTGCAAAGTACAGGCTGGGTATTTTGTGTTTTAAGGTTTTAACATTTTTGACACATTTTTACTGTTTGTATTGCAAATTTTAATTTAAAATGCATTACTTTAGAAAAAGGTTGTTCATCACATTTCTAGCATTGATGCTTTTATCGTGCAGAGGGTCCTTTCTTGCTCTTCCAGATTCAATAAGAGGTTCAATTATCACAAGACCTTCCCTAATTTGGAGGTAACTGTTAGCAACATAATGCATTCATTTCAAAAATCTTTGTCACTATATTTGTAATGTTTAACTTTTCCTCAAACCCATTCCAGAGCTAAACATTTGCTGTTTTTTTTTATCATCTGTTCTTAGTGTTTCCTAGAACAAGTTTTGATACCAGTAATTGATTGTCTTTATTGATCTCTCAGCTCCAGTAGTCAAAGAAGAAGAATGTGCCAAAGGAAGAAAAGGTGCATGGGATATATACAGTATATACAGTGCGTTCAGAAATTATAATTAAAAAAATAGTAATTGCACATTATACATTGCACAAGTTATTGCCGTTGTAGTGCTGTATTGTAAACTAATGCTCTCTCCGCAACAACTCTATATTAGCAAGAACAAGGAAAGGCTTTGATCCAGGGATGAAGCTGGAATCATGGAGAAAATGACCTTATCATGTTTAGAAAACAATAAATAGTGAGATATTAAATGTAAACCTACTGTTAATATTATTATAAAAAGTATGTAGCATCTTTTTTATATAATTTTTATAGAATCAATACTAAAATCATTTTTCTAGGAAATTCATTTGCACCAAAAACAGATCAAAATTTTTTTTTTATATTTGAGGAGACAACAACAATTTCTGGCAGAGGTTCTGCAACAACAGAGGGACATAGCCAGTTTCCTCTCTGCAGCGGCTCTGCTGACAAGTTTTTTAACTCTTCTTGGTGAGTACATTGAAAGAAAAAAAATAAACATATAAAACCATCTTTAGCGAAGAGGCATACAAAAGCATTGTTTAGATGTACTAGCTCCACGAGGGCGAATTAAATAAAAAAACAAAAATCGTTGATTCAACACTCTTTCTGCATGAAAACAAAAGTTGACACTGTTGTTTAAGAGCAACCTATGTATATATCAGTAAAGCTCCTTAAACATATACCGCGTCTCGAAGATAAGCAATCGCTATCTGTTTAAAATTTCTGCTTCACAAACAGCCTGATTGGCTGTTTCTGCTCTGATCTCCAATTAGAGACGTGCTTCCCAAAATGTTGCAAACCATGCAACAATCTGATCTACAGCGTTTTCGGATGAACGCAGAAAAACATTAATCAGCTAAACAACGAAACACATCGGTGTGCCCTCCTGCATTAATTCTCCATTTAGTGGGAGAGGCATTAATGAGTAATGAGGGTAATAACACCAACAGATAAACCTCACAAAATGCCAGGGGCCAGACTGCAACTGACATTTAGAGCAGAAAAAAGTAGGAACCCATAGCAACCTACTCTGCTGCTGTAGTTATCACTAAAAGGAATGTTTCATTGAATTATTGGAATAGACATTGTACAGAGCGACTAGATCCTTATATATGCTGCAAAATATGGATGTTATTGGCACTATGGTTGTTTTAAAAATACATATTTTAGAATAGACATATGTTTATTTGAACTGTAGTAGACCTGTATTTGTATCAGCAGCAACATATCAAAGAAAATGGAAGCACCCGGTGATAAACTTAAGATGGGTAATCATATGAATATTTAAAATAATAGCAGGATTGGATGAGAGGGTCCACAACTCAATAAAAGACATTAACTCCTGCTTGGTATCATCTTGTCTTGTATATGACAATATACTGTAGGCAATTTACGCTTTAAACTGAATATTTTACAGTAAAAATAGGCTAATTGTCCACTACTGGGACAGTTGGTGTTGCCCCAAATAATGAAGTTAAATATGATGTTATATCAGCACAGATACTCGTCAGGAGGAGTTTCAGGTTTGATTTGTCAGGATTGGGCCATTTTTTTTTACATATGTACAAAAAGCTAAGTAATTATTTTCTCCTGAAATATTAATCTTTTTTTTTCTATAATCAATGCATCAAAAATTAAGAGCAACTTCCACTGGTAAAAAAAAAGGGCTTTTTATCTATGTGTGGAAGCAGCTTTATGTCTCTGCTCCATTTTTCCTGCTCTCCACTGGGTCATTAGTGCTGTTTCTCCTGGTGCTAGTTAATAGGCTGCCACCTCCTTCCAGCTTCCCCCTGGCAACACCCTTGTTATTATGGCTCCAAAGTTGCTAACCCTGTCACCAGTTGAGTTGATGATTTGCTCTTTTATATCCTATTTTATGTAAAGTGTTTAATCTTTAATGCTAGTGCGGATCCCCACTGACAGGATGTCTGAATTCAGCTTTAATCACTTCTATAAAAAGCAGATTTACCCAAAGATAAACAATTTAAAGAAACAATCAGCAAAGCCCATACACTTTATCATCATACATTCAATGTTTACTTCATTACTGTGGAAGAAAATATAAAGAAAAGCTTGGCAAGCAACAAATAAAAACTAGTTACCCTCAAAAGTAACATTTTAGGAAATTAGTCTACCTAAATTTAATTGAATCTCATTGTAGGATGAGAGCGTTAGTGAAAAAACAGCAATATGCATACTGAGGAACATTTAGCCTCGATCTGAATACTGCAAATTGTTGTTCCGACCTCCTGTTCCTACCTCCTTCTCTACCTAAGTGGGGCTGACAGAAAGAACACTATTCACAATAGGAAAAGAGCTCCAGATTGCTGTGCTGAATCAGGACAGCCATTAGCTTTAATGATGTCATTATGCTACAGACACATACGTGAAGGCTGGTCAAATCATGAATACAGCCTTCTGGGTTTGCATGTTCTCCCTGATTAAGCAGGGGTTCTCTCCGGGTACTCTGGCTACCTCCCACAGTCCAAATACCTGACTGTTAGGTTAATTGGCTTCTCTAAATTCTCCTTAGGTGTGAGTGTGTGTGTGAATGGTTGTTTGTCTCTGTACAGGGTTGTTCATGTAAATTTTTTTGTTAAAGCGGAGGGCAGGTTTTTTGAAAATTTTTCAAAAATCCGCCACCATATCTTTAAGTGAGATGACTCCAAAGCACTTTATGCTACTTTCAGTCATTCATCTTTTCATGCAGGTTACGTTCACACTGCAGGTCTTGATGCTCAATTCCGATTTGTTTGTGAAATCCGATTTTTTTTGCATTCCCGTTCATATTTCCAAATATATGCAACTTGATCTCCTGTGTGAACTGCAGTCACACAACGCATAGAAGACGCAATGACGTCACAGGAAGTAAACATTGATGGAAGTGCCAGCGTGCATCTAGCGGCCTTTTCCAACCATAAAAACTCAGTCTTTTCAATATGGTTAAACATAAATACTGCTCTCTGTATCATCATCTGCCATGGTTGTTGTTTTTCTTGCCGCTTCTGCGTAGCAAGATGCAGAATAGTGACCACTGTATGGTACTAATTACATTCAGGTCGGATCAATCCGACCTGGCCGTTCACACACAGGTCACATTTGAAAAGATCAGATTCGTATCGAACTCAGGACCACATAGCCAAGTGGCCTGGTTCGGATTGGAATAAATCAGATCTGTGTTGTTCAGACTGTCATAAAAAGATCAGATCCAGGTCGCATATGGGCAAATCGGCAAATTGGCAAATCAGACTTGGGTCACTTCAGGCTGCAGTGTGAACGTAGCCTAACTTTCTGATGGTGGTAAGCTAGGCTGTAGCCACAGCTGCCCTGGGGCATCTTGACAGAAGTGAGGCAGCAATACAATCAGCACCATCAGAAATCATTGAAGCACACATGGCTAGATAAGAGAAGAGCTTTTATCAAAGCATAATCAGATGATACTTTGGCTCAGTCAAAGTTCAGAACTGAATCCAGCCTAAATTCTGTGGTTAGAAAAATAAAAATGATAATTAAAA
The DNA here is from genome assembly GCF_000732505.1 of Cyprinodon variegatus. Classification (NCBI taxonomy): domain Eukaryota; kingdom Metazoa; phylum Chordata; class Actinopteri; order Cyprinodontiformes; family Cyprinodontidae; genus Cyprinodon; species Cyprinodon variegatus. The sequence continues at coordinate 26,593 of NW_015152170.1, forward strand.
ACGAGGCTCACCATTGTTGAGAAATACATTTTTGTTTTTAGTACTGTGTACTTTTCCTGAATAACCCTACACAAAAGATTGATTCCATAGTTTCCCCATTGTTTTTCTACAATTTCCCCATTGTGGGACAATAAAGGGATTTTCTATTCTATTTTCTATTCTGTTGCAAAGTCTGCCTTGGATTGATTGGTTCTTGTACTGCTTTGTAACCTTTGGTTTAACATTAGTGCAGCTAAGCTTGAATGTACTTTTACTCTCCATTAAAGGCAACTCAAAAGGCCTCTAAAGTCTGACCTTTTGCTCTATAAGCAATTAGTCATCATATCTTGGGCTACATGAAACACATTATAGCTCACTAGTGCATGTATGGGTTCTATATGCATTTCCATTGAACATATTTGCTGTAATTTTCAGTGGACATGTATCTTGCTGAAATAGCTAGCCTAATGTATTCCAAATTATTCAATTTTAAGATTTTTATATAACACACAAGTTTTTGTACTTTTTGCAGCATTTTTCCTCTCACTTTACTTTTGAAACTTTAATTTTATACCTCTACTTCGGTAATAAGTTGAGCTAATATTTGAACTTCTTTAAAAGTCTTTCTTAACCCTGGCATCTTTACTTTTACTTGAGTAATGATGTGATTACTTTGGCCACCTCTGCCTATCTTTTAGCTATAACTTCCAGTTCTAGTTATTTAATATACTCATAATCTTCTGGTAAAATTGCATAGCAGCTAATCTGATTAATCTTGAGTTATTTTGCAAAATATGATTTGTGTCAATTACTTCTGGTTACATTATGTGGAACAATTTTAGCATAACCTTGATGTTTGTAACATTTAATTTACCGGTTTTCAGTGTTCATGATCCTGCGCACATTATTCTGTTTATTGTAGCTCAAAGGAGCCTAAACACCAGGTGAGTGATGGTCGTTGTGCCACTGATGATATATTTCAGCGGGCGGGGAAACATTCCAGCAGGCTGCTCAAGGCCACCTCCGGTCAGTTCTTCATTATGAGGTCGAGTGTGTTTGGTTGTACTACCTTGGACATGCAGGCCATGGTCTGGCAAATGCAATTTGTTAGTTTTATGGTTTCATCTGACTCTGATTTTATCATTTATACCCAGCTGTGCTCCTCTCAAAATTTACTCTAAATTATCTCCTCCTTGACTGCTTGATTTGGAAGCTATGATCTGTTGCAAGTTTATCCTGGAGCAACAAACTGCATCCTGATAAAGATGTTTATGTATAACACTTCATGAAATGTCCTGTATACTCTGTAAAGGCCTATTTATAAAGAATGAGGAGGAAAAAAATCTGTTACTGCATTTTTTGACTAGCTAAAAACATTCCAAGTTTTTAGGTTTAAAGAATCATTGTTTAAAGAAGATTTGTACACCGATGTCATGATCATATATTGGTTATATGATTTTTTAATTTTATGTTTTGGATGGTTTTATATTTTGCTATCCAGTTTGATAAAGTCTTCCTGTGAAAAAAGGATCACATTTATTCATTGGATATGATCTGGTTAATGAGAAGATTAAAAACTGACTTAAGCAAAGTATAATACAACATACAGAGTCCTGCTGCTATTGAATCAAATCCCTCTTGAGCTTCTATATATTGAATTCTCCAGTTTTAGGACAGATGGTGAAATCAGTGGAAACTTAGAGAAAATTATGTGACTTTTTTGGCAAACGCTAACCTCGACACAGTTTGCATTCAGATTTAAGAATCATATTAGTTCTTGCTCCTGCACTGCATAATTAACATTCATCTAAGGTTTCTTTTTTAACTCATTTGTCTTTGTATAAGAAAAACTAAAGGAAGATGAAAAAAAATCAATTATTGTTTTGTTGGAATGGTTAAATGAGTAATTTTTGAACAATATACTTTTGGTACAGCAAAACACATTTTGCATAAAAAGTACTACACAAAAGTTGTGCTACACATGATGTTACATTTTCAAGATGAATGAGATCATAAGAATATTTCTGTCGCACAAATCTGCATGTCACATGTCCAGTGAATGTTTTACTTTTGAAAGTGCTGCAGAAATTAAGCTTAACCTCATCTCATTGTGTTAACAAATGCCAAAGCAGTGTTGTATAAAGTACTGAAATATCGGAGTCAAGTAAAAGTATAAGTAGTTCTCCAAAATATGACTTTGGTAAAAGTCCAAGTCACTGACTGAAATGTTACTTGAGTAAAAGTCTTAAAGTATCTGAAATGGCTTGTACTTAAGTATAAGAATTACTGTAAAAATAGATGTACTCAAGTAATGTAGTGAAAAGTATAAGTAAAAAGTAAGTGCAGTTTGAATTTCATTTTTTTACAGTTTGGTAAACTTTGAAGTAACTTAAAATAATATACACAACCAAGTGTAGGATAAATTTAGACCAAGTTTTATAGAACAAGTTTTATTACTGCTACTGTTATTGACATCATTACAAATAAAAGAAATAAACGGAAGTTTATCTGGCATCTGAAGAGGGAGTCCAGTTTGAAGCCCCTTTTGTAAACACGGCCAACATGAAGGAAAAAAAAGCTGTAAATTACTGTACTTCACAAACAAAAGGCGCACACATAACAGGTCATTTTACAAAAGAACAATAAATGGGAGGGAACTGCAGCTTATTTGGCATCTGAAGAGGAAGATATTTTTTGTAAAACTACCTTAAAACGTAAAAAAAAGTCAGTGCTGAAATTAAGTGTACATCACACCAGAGAAAAAAAGATGCACTTCAGGCCAATTAACTAAATCTTAAACACTTTGTAAACACAAGCCCCTCATCCCCTCCACACTTTTGCCCTTAACTTTTTTCTCCCCCTCCAAATCTTAACCACCCCTTGTGGTCAACCTCGCACATAACCCCATTATCACTTGAAACTGTAAAATCTTGTGTTCATCTTCAAAAGCCTGCTACAGTCAACATTTAGCTTAAGCTAAATACACCACATGTGGAACTGAAAACAATGCCAAACAAAGTTCATTTATACAGATAACGTTATGCTCAAGATTTCACAATAGTGCTTAGTGACCAATCTATATCCTATTGGTGTTGATGAACAAGCCCAGGCAAGACCTGACTTTGTAGTCAGTAGGTGGGATCAAAACACTTGTGTTTCTCTCACTCTCTTGCTTGTTTTTTTTTTTTTTACTTAGTAACTAAACCAGACATTGCAAATGTATCGGAGTAAAAGTACGCAATTAAGTTTGTAAATGTGGTGAAGTAAAAGTGAAAGTTCTCAAAAAAAATATATACTCTTGGAAAGTATAAAGTACTCCAAAATATACTTAAGTAAATTACAGATGTTTTGAAAGAACCGGTGTGACCTAATGTATTGGTGTACGTTATGATTAAGAGATGTTTATGCAAACATTTAAGGTTAAATGAATAAGATACAGACATTACGTGTCGTTTGCCACAAAGGGCAGGAATCGTGTTTGTCTTACCATTAATTGGCTAAGAGGAGTAAACACCTCCATCCATCTTTAGACACGCTTAACTCCAAGTGAGGTCATGAGGGGATCTGGTGCCTATCTCCAGCTGTCAACATCAATCCCTACTTCACACACACTCACCGTCTTGACTGATGCTAAATATGTAAGTTGGGAGATGATGCACCGTTGTTGCCGTTTTCGTATCCCTTTTATGCCATGGAGACGGCTTTTGCGCTACTATTTTTCCCCCTGCTCAACTACAGGTCATGGCCGGGGCAAAGAACATGTTTAAACCTTCTAAGGAGGCTAAAAAGAGAAAGCATAAAAGGAATAGCTAATGAGGAAAAACAAGAGTCGATCATGAAAATAATTTTGTTCGCTGGCAAAGGCTGAAAGAAGAAGCCAGATGTAAAACTGATTCTCTTTTTTAATATTTTTAATGCTTAGCAGAAGCAAAATACGACGGTTACAGGTCTAGTGGCCAGAAGTTAAATGGTGTGCCTTTAATGTTTAAAGAAGGATTGATAAAGAATATGAAATCATCACACTCCAGTGACAAAATATCCTTTAATATCCAAAAAAAAAACCTAACAAGATTATTTTTTTTTACATTTTCCGTCCTTCATGATAAATAGAATCTTACTATTCCACTGGTTTGCACACATTCTCATTTGTGCTGAAAATACACTGAAGGCTAAAACTGAGTTGACTTTGCCTCTCATCCTCATTCCTCTTTCTTTCCATCATGAATTCCTCAATCATTTCATGCAATTAATTATGGGAGTAGGCAGTTTGCCACAACTCACACTGCTCTCCAGGGCAGCTGAAAATAAAAATAAACGCTCTACAGGATCAGAATGTAAATGGGTGCCTGCTATATTTAGATGGATGTGAGCTTTTACTGAATATAAAATTGCTGCCAATGAAACTGTTGCCAGCAGCGAGATGGTAAATTCAGGATCACAGAGTAACAGTGTGAAGTTGATAAAAAAGGAGGTCACTCTCTCATAAGTCTCAGCCAGTGTTGATATTCTTAGAGAGGCACAAAATTCAAGAGAAAAATGTCTATAATTCGTAAAAGCAGCATAAGTTCATAACGGAATATTTATAATGGGAGTTGGATTATGAAATGTTTTAATTCTAGAGCATAATTAAAGTCAAAAACAAATATTTACTTAGACTTTATATTAAGAACAGCCTAGATGACACCTTTCATCTTTTGGGCCATAAGACCACATTTAAAAAAATTACAGCATTTGGGCCAATATTACAATGGTCTACAAACCAGACTGAAATAATACATATTTCAGTCTGGTTTGTAGACCAACCTGCTTTCACACAACCTTTCCAGTTTATTAAAAGTCTGAAATTAAAACTTTGTCAAAACATTTTGACTTTAATGTCATATTGTTACCAGTTGGTGATTTGTTGATCTGGTGAGAGCAAAAGGAGACCTCATTAGGAAAAACAAGACAGCTTATCAGCTTTATCTCCCTTCCTGATCCCCTCTTGTTCCACCACAGCTCTTCAACGTGAAATAGTCCTTCTGCTCTCCTTTTTACATAAAAATATACATAAATATGAGGTCATCCTGGCTTGTAGTTCTCTGGGACACTCCAAGCATCAATTTTCCAACACATGGGGTGTGATCAATCCCCTGATGCTTTTAACCTAAGATGATAGGACAGGCGATATAAGAGCTGGAGAGCACAAGTATGCAATGGAAAAAGCCACATTAAAATGCAGATGTGAACTGATTTCTGCCACTGAAAAACCAACAAATCAAACATTCCCTTCCAAGTTCCACCAGAAAGATGCAGTTACTCCAGGAGTACTCCCCATTCTTCTGCCAAAATGACGGAGCCTGGTCTGATGCCAGGCACTGATTTCTACTCAGAAGAGGTAATGGTGATTAGAAGATGATATTTTTGGCTCGCCTGAGCCCAGGACACATTGAGAAGGTGAATAATTGATGTCACTGGGTGAACGTTATGATAGGATGAGTCAAGGCTCCAGATCCGTTAGAGGCCACTAATCAGTGTCGCACACTGGGCTCTGGGACGGTTCCAGCTGGATGTTTCAGCTTTGAACTCTCCAGGAATAACACCAAACATCAACACAGCATACATAAATATACCTTATACATGTGTGCAACTAATTCAAATGACCTGAATCTCATTTAGACATGATTAAATATTCCTCTTCATCATCTTATTTCACTTTTATACCATTCAAAATTTCTTTTTAAAGATTAAGCATGCAACACATACAACTGGAAACTAGAGCAACCCTAACCCCAGCTCTCTACCTCCACCTCAGCTGACCCACCCCTACAAAAACATAGAAAAACAGCATCATCTTTTGAAGGAACTAGTGATGGAGCGCATAACTTTTAAATTCTGTTAGGAATTGGGCAGATGATCGTCATCAGGACAATGTATGAATATGTTCCCTTTTCTCCATTTTGCTCCTACTCTGTGCTGCTCTCTATGAGCAAAGAGAGGCTAAGATTTGAGTGACAGCTGTTCACATGGACATATATGTGCGTCCATGTATAACAAATCCAGCTTGTTCAAATTGGACTGAAGTACAACACAGACAGTGTCTGACAACACATTATACCCCATCTTAAAAGATTATTTTACTTCTTTGCATCACAATTTTAATTTCTATCTAAAATAATACATTTGTGTTTACTGGTCCTTTGACTTTAGGAATGCAATTAGTTCCAACATACTTCTTGGGTCAGGATAGTCATCTATGCATTTGGTCTAATGTTTGCAGAGGGAATCCACTAACTTCAAAAGACCATTCAAACTGCCAGGAAGTGCATTTCTCGTGCTCTGTGGTCATATATGTCTCATCTCTGTGCATGTATGCATTTCAAATTTCAAAGCTTAAATCATATTAGCCACATAGAAATTCAGAAATAACCATTAAATCTAATAGTTAGGGGCTAATATTGACGCTTCTGTGACAAAAACACTAATTTGCCACCACAAACAAAAGTGTGGAAGGTATTTAAAATCATGCCACCGTAAGCGAGACACAATATATTACAGTAATAAGTTGCAAAGTATGAAGTCTCTATACTTCACAATGTGAAAGATTGAGTTCAGTGCCTCTTTGTCTCCTTCAGCCTCTCTAATGGAAACAGACGCACAGAGACTGCAGTCTACTTCCGTCTATGCTCGTTATCCCTGATCTCCTCCGTACTGCTCTTGTCCCCTGTCTCTTCTTTGCCCTGGGTATGTCAGGCTGACAGCTCAGTGGGCTCCAAGCCAGAAATGATACTTGAGCGCGTGTAGGTCAGCATCTCTCTGGGGAAGAAAGCAAACAGCAAATCACAACACGTTTAACAGAAGGCCGTGCCCTGGTGACTCGGCCGCTCATGTTCTGGCTGCACTCCAGGAGTTTGCCTTCCCCCTCCCTCTCCCACATTTGCCCCGCTTTAGATTAAACTAATTAGCTAAACAATTCAAATCTCAGAGGATGCCCTGTGTTGTCTGGCACCATTTGGGTCTTGCTTGTTCCCTCAGTGTATCAGCATGATCCCAATACGACCTCAGGCTGCTCAGATGGTTTGGAACATGGGGAGATGGAAGGCTCGGTCCATGTTCAGGATTAGATCGAGCTAATATGATGCAAAAACTCCTTCAAAAATGTTTATTTCAGGAAGTCACTGCACTGATATTTGTAATACAGCACACTAATATAATAATAATAACCAATCATCATTTCTCTAATGGTGTTTATAAGTTAAATTACTGTAGAATCAGAATGTAGCACATGGATGTCTGACACAGTTAGGATTTTAGGAACAGAAACATACACCGTAATCAATGATTTTATTTTTTCCAGAATTTTCTCTTTGTGCCAGTGGATCTTCAGTTTGAGACTGTTGGTTTAACATTTTTTTCTGTAAGTTTTCTGAGAAAAAAAAGTTTAAAAAAATAAGTTAAAAAAAAAAAAGGCTTTTTTTTTTAAAGAAAGCTCAATGAAACGTTATTTTAGGTCTGCTTTTCCAGTTAAATGCTCCACCTGTGGAACATGCCTCAAGCAGCAGCTATAGACAGCCCACTTTCTCTGTTAGAGCTCTGATGGCACTAAAAATCTGTTGTTTATCTATCAGTTTAGCTAAATGAAGATAAATTAAGAACGCTGCAATAGTTATTGTTAAAAGGATGGGCTTTTTCTGTTTTGAATCAGACTGATGTGACTACCAGGCATGTCCAATGTGCCAACATCAGGATGAGGCAGGTGCAGCGCTGGAGGTAAATAAATAGATGATCCTAATGTAGAACCTTAATTGTAATAGAAATTTTTAGATCATAATATTTTATGGTCTAATTCATAAATGTCAGACAAGTAGAATACTATTACATGGCTCAATTTTGACTGGAGCAGGTGTGGAAAGCCAAAAGTGTCACATATTTAATACAGTAAAAAGACGCAATATTTCTACTACTAATTTGGAAAAGCAGCATAACCAAACAGTAAAACGTAAATGTCGAAACAAAGTTGGCATTATCAGCCTCATCATGAATGCTAACAAAGAAACTTTCTTCTGACTTACAGTTAAACTCAAAACTTGAAAAATATCTGGTGGTTGGTTCAGTGAAAAACAAAGTCTTTAAAGTAGCTTAACACATTAAAATGTCCTAGATCATCACATCAATCCAGCAGCCGGTCCAATTATACATACTTTTTTTTTTTTGCTTTATTACCTTGCAACATATCTAGTGGTGCCACTTAAATAGCAAATGCACAATTAGATCGGCCACTTTCATGTGTGAATTCACACAGCTTTGGTCTGTTTAAAGGTGCAGTATTAAAAAAAATGAACCATATTAACTGATCACAACGTGAATCAATACCCTTCATTATTTCTGAACATTATGTGTAATATAATATTATGCAAATTCTATTTAAATTAATTAATTAATTCAATAAATATATTGAAAATTATAATATAATTTTATGTGTACAGCATTAATAACTGAAATAATAAAAGGCCAAAATATGTTAAAATATGTCAAACTCTCAAATTATTGTTGTTTCATGTCTTTTTCAGCTTAGTTTTAATTTCTCATTTGATAGTCAGCAAATAATCAACTGTATTATATGTATTTCACAATAATTTGCAAGTGTAGCCTATTTAATCATAAATATTTCATATCTATGTTACACAACTAATAATTGAGGTGTTACATTTCATTCAACCCCCTATTAAAAAACTTAGGACCCTTGTTTGAAAATGTAAAATTTGCCTCAGGAACAAATACATGAATGGAAGCTTGGCTCTCATTTCAGTAGAGAAATCAAACACTGTTGGTACAATATCAAACTCATGGATGTCATAAAATATAAATTATTTACCATTACATTATAAATGTAGTGAGGTTTATTTGTATATTAAAGGCTGCAGGAATTCTTTGCATGTTCTTCCCAATTTCAGCTGTGCATCAGTCAATCCCTTCCTGCTGTGTCTGTTGCTCCCAGCAACAGCTAAAAATGTGGGGCTGCATTTTTAAAAGGAGGTTTTTCAACTTCCTCCAACAGCTGAGGCCGTTTTGTGTTCAAGTAGAAATGTCTTTGAACATCAAAAAGCAGAACTTGTTTTTTCCAGTCAAGAAATAATTTACTGTTATTCAAATTAAAATGCAAGCAGTTGATCTGAGCAGAGAAAAGAAGTTTTTATCTGAGCATTCAATCCACAGATGTTCCAGTATCGCGAATATAGCCAGCGTTATATTTCTGTAATCTCTATAACATGCAGCCTGATTATCTTTTCCCTCTCGTGTCATCACTGCCACCCAAGTTTCCTTAGTTCCTTAGTATTCTAAACCATCATTTCTGCAAGAATATAGCTCAGACAGCAACTTTCTTTTCTTACCAGAATTTTAAGAAAGCAAGAAAAGCATGAAGAGAGCACAGAAAGAAAATGCTAAATGTGGGTGTTTTTAATGTTCAGATGATTTCTCCACATGGTGCTTTGCTTTAAGCTTTAGAAAGCTCAGATTCAAGTAACTAAACCGATCGATATTATATATTTTTTGCCAAAACTACTGCTGCTGATCACTAGCTGAATTACTCATTTCATACACCTGTCTAACTCTCCCCAAGTTCTTCTTGCCGTTCATCTGATCCACCTGCTCCTGCTTATTTTTAACCTGCCCTCTTACCAGTCATCAGAGACAGGTTATTATCAAGTCAGTGGGGAGAGTGTTCCAACATTATCTTAGTGTTACTAATTGCCTGAGTCTGCCTGTCCCCGTTCTGATCTCTTTGCCTGAATGGTTATTGGACTCCTGCTGGATTCTGCCATTTTACTGATATTGGAACTGCTTCCTGATACCGACCTGGATTTCCCTTCGGAAACTCTTCAGACTTCGGATCTCCTACTTCTGAATCCTTAGCATGTCCTTGAATTTGGCTTTGCCCTCTGGATTATCCTGCCTTCCTTTGTCTGCCCGGATATGATCTCCTGCTTGTTCTCCGTCCTCTGGGGCTACAGCATCTGGGAATCTATGAGCGGCGCCCGCCACGTCTTGTTGTCACCCAACCAGCTGGAATCAACCTTTTTCTCTGGGCACTGAACCAGGTTAGTGTCTCACACGTACATAATCATCCTCCGTCAGATTAACAAGGTCATTAACCTGAGTTTTCCTCCTGCAGAGGTTCCCCTAGCTGTTACTACAGATCAGCTGTTTTTAAATAAAAGCTTTTTAATTATCGGAGTGCATGTCTTCCTTGAATACTGGGTCCTCTGTTATGAGCCCTGACAAATTCGGCAATTCGGCAAGGACACTTCAGCTATAGAAGAACTGAAAGTCCAGTCCAAATTGTTCATTTAGCATTAGGGACCTTCCAACATTCCTATCCACTATATAGGAGCTATATCGTTTCTCACAGCCCATATAGGCACAGCCCACCACTGCGAGTTTAACAAAACTACATTATTTTTCCATTTGTACTCTGTGTGACACATGCTAATGTACACATCTTCATACAATTAAGTGAGATTCAAAGGTTCTCTAATTTGGTTTCACTTTTGTTTTCTGTGGTTCTTTTTCAAAAGGATGTAGATATTCAGCCGTTGTCCATAAATATAATACTGCAACTTCAGTGGCTGACTCTCAGTTGCTTCTGGAACGGTTTCGGTGGGACAAGTCGGACTGTCATGTTGTTGTAAAAGCACAAATATTGGTAGAATTTAGCTTGCAGGCAAAGTAAGGGAATTTCAGCTAAATAAGAAATAATTAGAGGCAGGTTTGAGACAAAAATTGATTATTTAAAAAATTGTATACTTTTGGAGTTATTGAGGGTTAAGTGCAATTATAGCTGCAACAAAATATCTGTAGACCTAGCCATAAAATAGCAATGTTTTAAAAATCTCCATGCCATTGGTTGTGTTCAACCAGCTGCTAAGCAAGCAAACTCCTTTTAATAACTTACTGTAAGTCAAACAGCGAGTCATTCTCAGGAGCTCGGTGAAGGTGGATCCGTGATGGGTTCACTAACTTGCAATAAGAACAGTCAAATTATGTCCTTACTTCTAAGTATTCCTTATTATACTGCCAGCTGTGAAACTGGAAAGTGGAAGAAAATGGGGTCAAGGGCAACTCAGGCATGACTGTAACTTTCTGCAGAAGCTGTAGACCTCCAACTTAAGTGTCTAATGCAGTGGTGTAAATTGAACCCAAAAATTGTCTTGTAGTTATGAAACTGATTAATTACTATATTATTGAATTTCCTAAAATTATTTCAACATTTCTCTATAATTTACATTCACAACAATCAATATTTGGACAAGTTTCTAAAATGCATACAGAGATATTTTACATTATTAACCTGATAAAATGAAAGTGGAGTAAATTGAAATCATGCAGATATATACTGTGACCTATTCTACACTGACAGAAAGTAGAAAAGTTAACCTCTACTCTTGTCATCTTTGGATAATCCACTACAAGTTAATAATATATCAATGGATCTTTTATTTCAGCAGTGTTGAATGACCAACTTTAAAACTTAGTAGCATATATAGATAGTTTGTATAGAAGTTAGTTCACAGCAGGGGCTAATGACTGGTGATAGGATTACGAATTAAAAAAATATGTATTTAAAAGTATGACAGTAGAAGCAGACTTCAATCATTTTTAAGTCTAAATAAACCACAGCAAAGAAAGTCATTCAAAGCTCTAACAGAACAGTGGGATTAGCTTCAGATTTTGCCGCTCTATCAGAGGGCCCTGGTTCTTTTGTAAGAGACAGATCAAAGAAAATCAGAAGCAAAGCATCAGTATCGACGCCGATTTAAACCTCACTCGCTTCGTTTTTTCTCTCCAGGCAGCTGCAACTTTATTCCAACCTTTGCCAAAAAGAGAAATGCCCCTGCAGTCATCAGAGTGCGAATATCAAACCAGCATCAAAGTGAAATGTGAAGCTGCTCATTCTGAGTCACCAGAAAGAAAAAAAAAAAAAACACAGAGGGGGATATCCACTTCTGAAAGCTTAAATCTATCTGGGTATCTTAAGGGTTCCCCCGCTTTGGTTTTGCACACAAAAGTTGACAAATGTAAAAGAAAGAAGAAAAAAAAATCTCTCTGATGATTTGTAAGATTCTACTAAACGCTTGTGTCACCGGCAGAAAGCAGGACAGCTCTGTTTCTTCTACTGCAAACTGATTCTCTGACTAATACAAATTAATTTCTCAAGAGTGAATAATCAGTTCGCTCGCTCATTTGCATTTCAAGTAACTGCAGCAGGTCTCCTGGGAACATTGAGAATGTATGATTATTAATAACACTCTCAAGAGGGAATATGTAAAGAGTTTGGGGGAGATAAATGTGCCTTTTAGGAGAGAGTTGTAATCAGGAAGGTCTCTGAGAACAGTGTCCTACATGCTGTTAAATCAGAGTGGGAGCACACCTTTCCACTCAAAGGTCAGACTAAGTTAGCTGACCGACTGCTGCATGATGACCACTGCTGCACTGCTTTTATGCTTACCCCACTGTCCTCTCACCCACACCCCCTCCTCTAATTCCTACTTTCTGGCTCTTCTCTTCCCCTCCTATCTTTTCGGGAGGGGGGTTCTCTGGGGGGCTATGCAAAGAAGCCGAATAATCTTGTTGCATACAGACAGCAAGGATATTCTGCAGAGGACGAAAGGACTGAATCACTAAAGCAACGACCCAAAAAAAAAAAGAAAAAAGAAGCAAGTGCCTTTTGTTTTGTTTTTTTTTTAAAGCAGAAATGAAAAGAAGCAAAGTATGAACTGATGAATAGAGGGATGAGGCATACCTGGCTCCTGGTCCTGGGTGGGTTGGTGTCCCCTTCTGGCCGAGATTCTACATGGCAGTGGTGTGTTTGTGTCTGCACAGTAGTGTGTGATGGAGGAAAGAGAGCGGAGTGAGTGCACAGTGCTGCGTAGAGGATTGGAGGCAGGGTATTCAGTGTGTGCTAAGACAGTGCCTATGCATCGCCCTCCCTCTCTCTCTCTGCGAGTATAATCCTTTCCACAGTCTACGGGGACGAGCTGAAAATGAACCAGCTCTATCGCTCCCTCCACTTCCCCTCTCGCTCTGTATCTCCTCTCTGCACATGAGCCCCGAGCAGAATCAGCTTTCCAAACCTCCACCTTGCAGAAGACAGAAGCCACAGCTGCAGAGAATGGTCCTCCCTTTAACAATAGCTACCACACCACAGTTTTTCCTCCTCTTCCTCTTCTTTTGCTATTACTGGAACCATTGTGTGCGTTTCTGTCGCAGTGACTTCTCTGAGAAATCACACCATCAGTCCAGACGTACCGTTTTGAAAGTTTCCTCTTTATATGAACTGCAAGAATGTCAGAAAGCCATTCTGTATTTTCAGTGCTGACACAATGCTTTAGTCAGTCTTGTTTGCACAGCAACTTCATCTACATTTCAAGTTTTGTGCTCTCGTTTCTGGCAAAGCTTTCCAAAGCACTATGCAAATGTTCTGAGTGACTCAGACAATCCTTCATCCCATCTGGAAACGTCTGGCAGCATATCTGAGGAGGCTGCATGCTGCATGTGCTAAAAGAGAGAAAAAAATGCTTACAGTTGCCAGGCTTATGTAATAATCTTATTTCTGACATTTTATACATTGTCACATTGAGACTTCAGTGTATCTTGTTTAAGTAGCACATTAGAAAGCAAACGGCATCCTCTTTGATTATAGCGGGATGTGTAAAAGAAATGTGTTTCTTTACAAGAGAAGGGTGTTCGAAATATTATGACTTACCCTGATTGATGCATATTACTATCTCATATTTTGGATGGACACCTCAGTTCATCCTGAAGGGGCTTCAAGAAGAGGAGCAGAAATACAGTACATCTAATCCTTGCTTGTTCACTGTGGTTCTCCCTGTTTTTCTGACCAAATGGAGCATTGGTAATACCGATCTTAAAAGCCAATGATATATGTTATAAAATATATAGTATAAAATAAGCGATCTATGCAGCTGAAGTGTACAGATCCATTTTAGAAAAATAAGAATTGGACTGTGTTCAGCATTAATCACAACAGTTCAAACAGGCCATCATTTGAAGGCAAATTCAATTTGGATTTTTCGGTCGGCTTTTCCTGTCGTTTACTATCTCACAGCAAAAGCTTACTTCCACAGAGACAAAACAGCGTCCAGGATGTCATCTTTACCCATCTAGTCAAGTGATGACGATGTTTATTTACATTTGATGACGGCATAAAATCCGTAAATTCTTCAACAGTGTTGTCTCAAATACATTGACAAGTTCAGGTTAGGAGACTTCCCATCCATTCGCCTAAGCTGAACTTTTCAAGCTTAAATCATGGGATGTCTCTAGATGTTTACATTTGCAAACCCACCAGCAGGAGTTGTTGCTCGCTCTCCATATTTTCTGTGCAGATTTGTTTGCGTATTTACAAATTTTTCTAGGTGCTCCATGCAGACAGAATTTCCACACGGAGCACCATGTCCACACGGACGAGCATGGAAGTCCAAAATGTCCAAACTCGGCCGTATGGGCCTCACGGACGTGCCAAGCATAAATCAAGCTTTAGCTACAGAGGGGGGCACAGCTACAAGCTGGCCGGTTCGTCCCAGTTCTGGAGCTCTCTTAGCCGCTGTTCTAACACTGATTCCCAGCTCCTCCTGCGAAAGCTTAGAAACGTCGAATGTGACAATCACCTCTGTTGTCCAGGTGATTCGTCCCCCTGTAGTCCCATTTGAGCATAATGGGGATTTTCTACAGTCACGAAATTGTCGGCTGTGCCATAGCCAAAAGATGTCTGTCTCATCATATGCAAACCCAGCCCCATGTTATTAAAAAGATATTGAAAATGAGTAATAATTATTACACACTCTACTAGGGATGGAACGGTTTATGAAAACCCTCCGAACCGTTCGGTTCAACTGTCTCGGTTCGGTTCACGTGTGTTGCGTTCAGTTCATGCGCTGCTCCATAGGCGAAGCGTGTACACTCCAGAGTAGAAGGTGGCGGTACTGCGACCAAAGCCAACCACCAGTAGTAAACAAGAAGAAGAAGAAGCGAAGCAGCGTAGCCGGGTGTAGCAGAAAAAAATCAGTTGTTGTGGAGAATTGTGTGGGTATGGCGAGTGGGAAAGAACAGGAGTTGGAAGACGCGCCAGCAGCACTTTATAGGTCTGCTGTATGGGACCACTTTGCATTTAGAGTGACCTAGGATAACGGTGGAAAGAAAGTTGTGGATAAAAGTGCAACAGTGTGCAAGCATTGTGCAACACGTTTTGTTTATGCTAACAGCAACATGACCAACATGTCAGGCTAACAATCAACATATACCGAACCGAAAACCGTGACCATGAAACAGTGAAGCGAACCGAACTGTGGATTTTGTGAACCGTTCCACCCCTACGCTCTACCTATAAGAGTTTTTGGCCGTTTAATCAACTTGATTATCTGAAACATACAGCTCTGAAATAAGCAAATACAATTTTTTTATTTTTTTTAAATAGACAAAAACATAGTGTGCAATGTATGCTAACATAAAGAAAATTCTGAACCTTTGTGATATTGTCTGTAACTGTTATCACTGCCACATTCAGGTGTTTTTAGCCTAAAATCAGTGTGTCCTCTTTGCAGCACACCTCCAGGTGTGTTTCACTCCATCCATACGTTCCTCTCTGTACCATACATCTCTGCATATTAAGACCAATTTCCTCTTTCTCTTGCTCCCACTCAAACACTCCAGAGACCCATTTTATCTCAAGTGTTTTCCCCACCCTCCCACTCCTCTGTGTATCCATGATGCAATGATGCACCAACGACAAAAAACACACTCTCCTCCCTGCGATGGCTGTAGGCTGGAAACCCGAGCTCACTGGTTTATGAGTGTGTCAAATTGGCAGAATGTATTAGCATCACACTGATCACAGTCACATTTCCCCTCACTGGTCAATTATAAAGATAGATAGCAGAAAGAAGAGTGTATATATAAACAGCCTGAAACAGCGCCCTGACCAATTTTCTGCTTAGTGGACGGAGCATAAAAAAAGAGAAAAGAAAATCAGGGCTGGGAAGGAAAGAGGGAAATAGAAAAGGCGATGTTGTGATAGGAAGAAAATGCTACTTTCAGCACAGCTAAAATCAGATTGTGCAGACAAAGATGGAAGGAAGAAAAATAAAAATACAGTTGCAAAAAGCCTCCGACAGGCTGATGGTGGGTGCCCTGAGTGACAATAATGGAGGAATTGGCAAGACATGTCACCCTGATCAAATCTTAGTTTAAAGGCTGCAGAGAAAGTAGGAGACGCACCGAGAAATGACATCTAACAGCATGAAGTATGTGTATGTTCCAGAGGAAAGTGGGTGAAAAAGGAAAGTTTGAAAAATCCAACTGGGAGACTGTTTGCAGATGTCATGGCAGCGTATTATTGGCATGTTTTTTTTTTGCATTCTGTTTACAGACATGTTTCTTCTCTCTATTTAAGACATAAAAACACTCTAAGATAAAATGATCAGATAGTCAGCAACTAATGACATATAAATATATATATATATATATAACTCAAAAAAAGAAAGAAAAAAAAACAAAAACAAAAATATATATATATATATATATATATATATATATATATACGTGAGAGCGAGTACATCTTTTAGTTACTGGTGTTCTGTTCTGACTACATGAGGATGTGAAACAGAACAGTTTCCTTTTCTTAATAAAAACTAAGGTTCCTTATAAAGCATACTCAGATTTCTCAAAGGAATAACATCCACATGTGCATAAACATTGCCGTCATTACGCAGGAAGCTTTTTCCAGATCAAACTAAACTACAGATAAAATGTAGGATCAATTCTAAAATTATATATGGAGTGGTTAATCCATCAATTTGATTGAAGGCCTGATCAGATAAAAAATGTTTCATGCAGACATGTCAGACTGATTCGGTCAAAAAAAAAAAAATACTGTAATGTCCCTTTTTTAAGAGAAATCAAAAAGTAACAACGTTTAAAAAGCTTTAAAGACATTTAAATAAACCTTTACTATTTACATATAAGAGGGAAATCTGAAAATAAAGTAGAATTAGATGAATTCTGTCAGAGCTAACCATTAGACCAAGGTTTGAAAGGTCTTTATTTTTTTATCAATCAATATAAAATCAAACAAAATGCTAGGTGAGGATGTTTAAATGGCTGCGTATCCAGTGGAGAACAAGGTGCCATCAAAGTCAACCATGATAAACCAACCCGTTGCTCAGCTTCGTTCATGTTATTGATATAGAACCTTATATATAATGAATCCAGGTGTCACTAAGAGCTTGCAGCTATAACCCACTAGTATCCAGTATGTATAAGGTAATGAATGAATTACAACCCACCCCCCAAAATAAAGAAGAAAAAAAGTCAATAAATGATGGCAACATAATCTATTGCTTTAATAAAGATTGCTGGCCTCTTTTTGCATCTGTCTGTTCCTTTATCAACATAGTAGGATTATCCATTCCTCTCCTGCCCCCACACCCTGACCAACCCACACACCTGCTGCAGGACACTTTAGGTACTGTAATGCTTAAATTATTCCATAGAAAACTTTTACAATCTTAACAGAACTTCATCAGCAGCACTTCCGTAGAAACACAAGTCTAGATATGCCTCCATGTCTCTCTCTAGCAGCACACGCTGGTATACTTTAGTTTGCTCATTAAAGGGGAACAAATACAAGCAACAGGAGAGATTTCAGTGGCTTGTGTTTTAACTCTTGTAAGGAAGACAATTAGGGCGCTTAAGTGTGCAGATCCTCTTCTACCTGGGGATGTGTTTAATTTCACAACAGTAAACATGATATCACATAGGAGTCAGTTCCTCTGATTAAACGAACCTCAGTTGGTCAATCAGGCTTTTCCTGACATTTTCTTTATTGTAGCTTACAGCAATAGCCATGGTTGTTAGGGAGCTTCAAAAATAATCAAAGGATCACATCTTCAAAAGGTCCTGCTTCAGTAGAGCAGTGCTGAAGAAAAGGATTAGAAATATAATAAAAAACTTTAAATAACTAAATGTAGACCAACAGTCACAGAGCACATGTGAAGATATAATAATGTTTATTACACTTCATGAGATAAGCTGTGTTGATATATCCTGTGAGGTTTATGGAAATCCACATAAATCCAACGAGCCAGATGGGAACGTTGGGAGATCCTCATGATAAATGAACTATTGATAGAAATCATTAGGCTTCCTTTCAATGCCTCCCTCCTTAATGCCAGCATTATTCAGACAGCCCTTATCATGGCGACCACTGACACCCTCGCTTTGGTTTAAAGGAGTCGTCACCCAGAAATCAGATTTTATCATGTTAAAACAAGTATGTTGGTGTTGTACTTCAAATAAAACCTGTCAAAATAATCTTGATAATCCTTAATTAATGTCATTAGTGTGACAGCGACCTGTTTAGCCAAAACGTATGATTACAAAAATCAGGGACTCACCCTCAAGCAGTTGGAGAGTCTTGCTGCTTGTGAAATTGTGTACCTGTTGTGTAAGAGACCGGAAAATAATTGAAAACCATCCATAGCAAATTACTAATGTTGCTAATGTACATCAAATATGAGTGCTTAATACACATAAGTTAAATTCTTATGCACACCCTCGCAAGGAAAAAGATGTTTTGAAAAGTGTCTGAATGAGCTCTATTTAATTTTTTTTTTCAGCTAAAATTGTTAAACATGAATCGAGGGGTTAATCAGTTTGATTGATTGCTTAAGTAAGATACCAGATTCAGCTACAGTACAGAGGAAACAAGTGAGTGGCATTAGCAGCTAAAATGAACAAATGCATATTGGAATGCAGGGTGGCTGAGAGAGGGAAACATGAGCGGTAATCTACATAGAACAACAAGAAAACCGAAAAGGAAATATCTTACAGATCAAACAGAAAACAAACAAAACAAACAGAAAAAAAATAAAATAAACTGGGTGATTAAAGATGAAATAATAATAGAACCTTCAAACAAATAATGAGCGCTGAAAAAAGGAACCCAAGAAGGTGATCTTAATGTGGGAATTAAATGGTTAACCAAAATGACTTGTGTTTTATAATTATCAGTAATTGTATCGAAGTTGTGAAATATATAAATCTAAAAGAAAAAAATGAAGCCTTTTATCATGATTTTTTGGCAAGAGTGCTGCCATGTTGCAGTACTCCGAGCTACGCCTGGGCGATAAACAGGATTTTTACTGGTACTGTCATTCACTACGATAACCAGCAAAAATGTTCCCATGTTGCTAAAATAAATAAAATTTATTCAGCCGTTTTCCTGTGTGTGAAAGTGGATAGTATTTCCCTCCCCTTTTAGAAACTGCAGCAGGGCTCCAGTTCCGTGACTCCAACCATCCAGTCAGAAGCCCAAATAAACTGAAGGGCTGATCAGCCCAGTGAAGGTGCGCCTGACTCAGCTGTAAACTAAATTACATCAGTTAATCCTGTTTGCAGAGAAAAAGCCGAAAGCTTGTTGTCAGAGTTAGGCACATTTTGATTGAGGGTGTGCAGTTTAAACTTTGAACATTGTTCTCACTGCACGCTCAGTTCGTTTGCACCAAAATTACACCATAGATGTTGAGCAAAAGCACACGAAATGCAAAGTCTGTCTTTAAACTGTCGGGACTACCCAAAATACCACATCCAGCCTCTTCCACCTAATACAGCACAACCACGCTTTTGACTTCAAAGATATGCAAAATACTCCATTACCTTTGTGCAAAAACCTTTGCAAGAGACAAAACATTTTTCTCCTGTTAAATGAAACATTGTTAAATGTTTAAACCTGAATTGGTAAAAGACCTTGATATTTAATTGAAAGTAATATGTGATGTGATTTATTGAATAGGCTGCTCAGTGGTGCAGTGGTTAGCACTGTTGCCCAGCAGCTAGAAGGTTCCATATTCTATTCACGGCCTCTGCATGGAGTTTGCATGTTCTCCCTGAGCAAGCAAGGGTTCTCTCCGGGTACTCAGGCTTCCTCCCGCAGTCCAAAAACATGACTGTAAGGTTAACTCTCTAAATTCTCCTTAGGTGTGTGTGTGTGTGTGTGTGAATGGTTGTTTGTCCTGTTCGTCACTATGTTGCCCTGCGATGGACTGGCGACCTGTCCAGGGTGTACCCCGCCTCTCGCCCGTAAACAGCTGGAGATAGGCCCCAGCACCCCTCACGACTCCAGCAGGGATAAAGCATGAAGGAAGATGGATGGATTATTGAATAAGTAAATTATAAATAGATCAAATGCATTTCCTGCAAATGCCTTTATTTTGATAGAGGAGCCGAAGCATTTATCATGTGTTTATCGTTATCAAGGTAAAACTGCCCAATTTATTATGAGATTGATAAATGGTCATATTACCTAACTCAAGCGTCTTAATAACTTTGTTTACGCTTTCAAGCCCATTACCTGTGTGACTTAGCCTGAGTTTCCCTGATACCTGACAGAACACCAGTTGTGAAGATTATCTAAATAAGAACCCTTTTGATTTTAGCAAGCTAGTGGTCCATCGGACAGTCGGCTAGAGCTTGAAGCTGCACTGAGTGTTTTTAATTTCAGTGCCCATAAGCTGGGCTCTAATGACCAGCCAGCACACTCTGAAAGCGGGTCAGCACCATCAATCGGCTGTAATGACAGGGTGCAAAAACACTCTAAGCAGGCAGAGCAGAGATACGTTAAGTTATGTGTGCAGGTATTAGGTCATTAACTATGCCCCTAACTCGTAAACAATCATCCATCACTAGAGCTTAGTTCTCAGACTTTATTCCTACTCAAGCCTCTAATTAAACACACTTTTTTAATAACTCAAACAACAGCCATCAGGATGAACACATCTATGCAGCACAGGGTCCCTTAGCCACACGCTACCACAGCGGTTAACACACGAATACTTAAGTATAATCAACTTTTATTAGCAAGCATCTAGCAGGAAAAAGAAATAGCATAATAGCAGCAAAACTTATGCAAAGGGAAGAAATAAAATATAAACTAAAAATCAATATGATTTTCCTGTTTAAACCTCAAAACCCCTTTTAATTTTGTTTCTGATTTGATGGTTATTTTAGGGACCTAAGGATGCTAGACCTAGTTCCCAAAGCTATTTTCCTCAGGACATCAACTTATCAGAAAAAAATAAGAATAATCTTGTCTAACATCCTAACTCTAAAAATAGCCAATCATTCTGACTCTCAGCAGTTAGACTACTTCTTCCTCTGCATAAAATTAAAAATCAGTATCCATAAGGTTCATCCCTTTAACACATTTCTATGCTGTTTGTGGACACAAGAAGCCCTTCAGCCTCCTAATCTTGCTTCGGGTAACACTTATCTTCTTAAAAGGAATATTTTAAAGGCATCCCTGAAAGCCACCTTCCTCTCAGCTACAAGTGTGGCAGAAACAACCGTCTAATGGCTGACCCTGATGTTGTAGTAGCTTTCCCTACATATTCTCCGGCTCCTTTCTTCATCAGTCTTAGAAATCAAACCTTCCCTTTTCTTCTTCCTTCTGTCTTGGATCTATAAAACTTCATTCTTACCCTAAGAATAGTTTAATACTCTAACACACTTGTTTCTTCTACTGATTTGGTCAGGTCATTTCTTCTTTCTTCCGGACATCAATATGTATCCCAGAATTCTTACCTTAATCTTCTTTAAGTGATATCTAAGCTTGTATTTCTATACTAACCATGGTTTATAATTTCTTTAAATATGAGGAATACTTTGATAATTCTCCGTGGGGAAATAAGGCTGACTTCACTTCACCAAAATCTACTTGAACCCATTTGTCATGATCTGGTAGTGTAGTTTTGGGGTTTCCCCATCTTTTTTTTTCTCTGCTGCTGCCAGTTTAACTTATTTCTTTATTTACTTCATTCTTAGTGTGTCTGTGGGTTAAGATTTATATTTATTGTGTCATTTTTTAAATGTGAAAGGAGAAATAAAAAGCAATAACTGCACTAGAAACTGCAGCACAGTTTTGGGATCAGCTATATTGATGTCAACATCAACAGTTTGGTCGATCTCCAGAAATAATAGATGTCAGCATCACTGTTTAACTATAAGTTGTTCAACAATGAAGGCCGACAATATTATCACATCATTACAAAATGAAGAAAGGTAAGAAAAAAGAGCAGAACTATTTACAATGCACTTCTGTGGAGGAGTTTCTGTGGCTCTGTTGTACTGGAGAGGAGTCTATATAAAGGAGCAGTCAGAGCATGAATGATGATCATTCAGATCGTATAGAAGCTTCAAAAATTACCACAAATGAATAATGCATAATTCCAGTTTATTTCTACCGGAGACATTTTTTCTAAGTTTAAACCAGTTTTCCAGACAACAAACTTTTTTATATCAACATAAATGTTTGTCAAACTGAGATCTGCAACAGAAAAACAATTTTTGTTTGATAAATATTTCAAAGTGAAATGTATCTATTTTTATTGAACTGTGAAAAAGGAAAAAAAAGAAGTAAACTTGACCTGGAACTGTAAAAACTTGGCATTTTGTTCCTGTCAGGGACCTTATTAATCAAGGAACGTTTTCATTGATTTTCTGCCATGCTGAAGAAAATAATTTTTTTCTGAACCAAACAAAGTTTCCAGCCTGTGTAAACAGGACTGAACATTAAAATGCCTCTGTACGAAAAATAAGCTAAAAGTATCTTATTCTGTAAGACAAAAAATCTCTATTAAAACGAGATGTCATGGCAGCTGGGTATGGGGATTTTACTGACCAGAAAAAGTTCTTAGATTTCTGTATATGCAGCCAGAGAGTCACTGATTTGCTACTTAAGCATAAAAATCACACAATTAAAAATCACAAAACCTTATCTCTTACACCTTCCAACAAAGGCTTAATTGGATACACTTCCCAACAGATTTTAGTAAGGCTAATAGAGGTGGAGAAAATTTTGACAAAGGAAGGAAAAACAAAAATATTGCTAATTATAGCAGTACTTTCATAGCAGTCTTGAACATTTTTGCTTGTTTATCTTATATCTAATACTGTTATTTTCATATAATATGAATAACATATATAGTGAGGAAAAAAATTTAACACACTCCTATTTTGCGAGTTCTCCCAATTAGAAGTCATGGAAATTAATAACAGGTGCTGAAATCACAGTGTATGATTTTTTTAACTATTTATTTGTATGATACAGCTGCAAATAAGTATTTGAACACCTGTCTATCAGCTAGAATTCTGACCGTCAAAGACCTGTCTGCCTTCATAATGTCCATCTCCACTCCATTTATTATCCTAAATTAGATGCACCTGTTTGAGGTCATTAGCTGCATAAAGACAACTGTCCACCCCATACAATCAGTAAGAAGCCAACTACTAACATGGCCAAGACCAAAGAGATGTCCAAAGACACTAGGGCAGGGGTGCTCAAGTCCAGTCCTCAAGGGCTACCCTCATGTAACTTTTAGAGGCATCTCTTCTCTAACACACCTGAATCGAAAAGCTCAATCCCCTCATTTAGCCCAGCAGAGGCATGGTGACGAGCTAATTATTTGATTCAGGTGTGTTAAACATGGGGTGCTTAAAAAAGTTGCAGGATAGTAGCTCTTGAGGACTGGACTTGAGCACCCCTGCACTAGAGAATACTAGAGGGTTAGGGGAAATTGCCAAGCAGCTTGGTGAAAAAAGTTCCACTGTTGGAGCAATCATTATAAAATGGAAGAACTAAACATTACTGTCAATCTCCCTCGGACTGGGGCTCCATGCAAGATAGGCTCTCTGTGATCCTAAAAAAAAGTGAGAAATCAGCCCAGAACTACACGGGAGTAACTGGTAAATAACCTGAAAAGAGCTGGGACCACCATTTCCAAGGTTACTGTGAGACATCAGGGTTTGAAATCAAGTATGGCACAGAACGTTCCTTTACTTAAACAAGCACATGTCAAGGCCCATCTTAAATTGGCCAATGACCATTTGGATGATCCAGAGGAAACATGAGAAAAAGTCATATGGTCAAAGGAGACCAAAATAGAACTTTTTGGTCAGAATTCCACTAAACATGTTTCGAGGAATTAGACTGTGTCAAGAGACCCATATCGTAGGACCCAGGATACAAGGCGAGACAGAGAGTGGGATGATTAAAAGCCTTTTTTTAAATAATTAAGCATTACACATTAGTAATCTCAGCAATAATGATCATGTACTGATAGCTGGGAATGAGGCCAGCTATCAGAGTCATGATCATGACAGAATGATGCAAACCATCCCAAGAACACTATCCCTACAGTGAAGCATGGGGGTGGTTGCATCATACTTTGGGGTGGGGGGGTTTCTTCACATGGGACATGGTGACTGCACTGCAATAACGAGAGGATGACCAGGTGCATGTATTGCAAGATGATTTGGTGGAACAACCTACTTCCCTCAGTTAGACCATTGAAGATAGGTCGAGGCTGGGTCTTCCAACGTGACAATGACCTGAAGCACACAGTCAGGATAACCAGGGAGTGCCTCTGGAAGAAGCATATCAAGGTTCCGGTGTGGCCTAGCCAGTCTCCAGAACTAAATCCAATAGAAAATCTTTGGAGGGAGCTCAAACTCTGCGTTTCTCAGCGACAGCTCAGGAACCTGACTGAGCTAGAGGAGATCTGTGTGGAGGAGTGGGAAGATAAAATATTTTGGCTATAATATAAAACATGTTAAAAAAAAAAAAATCCCCTTTGCAATTCAATAATATATTCCATTCTACCAAGTAAATTGAGTCTCACTCCAGTAAAAAGTCCCCTGACAGCTTCAAGATGCCAGAGGTCTCAGAGTGTTGGAAGCTTTGTAATGACAGATGAGAAGGGGATAAGTGAGGAAAATTGTGTTTGATTGCAACAGATATAACTGCTGCAATATTTAACATCAATATAACCATCACATAATTTCTAATATCATGCAGCCCTGCAGACAAGTAAGTGGTTCTTCTCAGGTAATTTATCTCACACATCCTGCAGGTGTGAGGTAATAAAATCTGCATTTTTATGCAATGCAGATAAATGCATCAGAAAATTCAATGAGAGCACAGCATCGAAAGAAATAACTAAAACTGGTTATGGGGGATGAAGAAAAAAAGAACCCACTTTTGTGAAAAACTACAATCCTTGAGACTCAATTCATTCCTAAAATAAACCTGCTGATCATTAAATTTCATCACATCATTATAAGAAAAAAAAAATCCTTTTTACTTCAACTCTAGGGCTTCCTGTTGCTTTTTCTGTCACATTAAGGATGAGAAAACTGTTAAGATAAAAATCAGGCCAGTACAAGAAAAGCCTCTAAGATTGAGAAACCATGGAGGAAAACAAAATGTAGCTGTAGCAGCGGAAAATGACCCCCCTTCCCTGACAATTTCAGGGAACCTTTAAAAGACCAAAGTCAAACAGAAAAGGACTGCAATCAAGAAATATTCTCTAAAAAAAATGAATTCATCTGAAACATGTATAGTGTACTAAAAAAATATGACCAACAGGGAGGTCCAAAATAATTTGAAACTCAACATCCATCACAAACAAAACATTTGTATGATCTCACAGAGCAAACTCAAACAGCTTATAAAGGTTTTTAATTTCACAGAGCAAATAAAACTCAGAGCCATCTTTAATAAAAGTACTGCTCACTGTTTTCTACACTCTAAACCCAAGAATCTGAAAGACAGAGGAAAATGGCTGAGTCTACATAAAATGTGTGGGTTTTTTAATTTAAAGTCAAATTGTAACAGCTACTGATTTTAGGATTAAACTATATGGATGATGTTTGCTAATGTGAAAAGCTCTAACAGCTAGGTTGGTCCACAAACACTAAAACAATATTTGCCCTTTATTACTTCATGAAACTAAATTACTCCAGCTGGAACAAATAAATCAGGGTTCTTGGTTAGTCAGTTTATTTCACTTTTATTTTTTCTGCATTTAATGAAATTTCTTAGGCACCAAATACAAGATAAATCTTAGGATGTCTCAACTGATGAAAGCAAATAACTTAAGAAGATACAAGTTACTCAAGGATTGGGAGCTAAAAAACAAACAGAATATGAAATCTTCCCTCTACACCTTTAAGTAATGAAAACAAATATCTACTGTTGTTACATGCTTGTCCAGTGAATCCTGCAAAGCCATTAGCTTGGTTTTCATTTGATGGAAATTCTAATTCTAAGGGAACTTTTAAAAGTTCAAAAAAAAGGACATGCAAATTTGCTGTGTTCCCATTTGGTTTGAAGTGAAGTTAACAAGAGCTGTAGTAAACAGGAAGTAGAGGCTGAAGTCTAGCACTGACCACAGATCAGTAATGGAGTAAAATTTTATTGAATGTGTTGCGATCAGGGAAGATAGTTCCTACTTTAACATTTTAGCAATGGTGATGCTGCCTCTATAACAGGAAAATCCAGGAAGTACCGACATCAGAAACAGCTGATAAGTCATGCGAGTAAAAGTTCTCTCCGTCTTGTTTCCGTGTCCCATTTTGTACGTCATCCTTTTTCACCAAAACACCTCAAGTGAGCGTAAAAACTTCTTTGCAAACTTTAGGGAGTTGATTCAAATTTTCCTGTTTCGAGAAAGCTTATCTAATGAAATACTTCAAAAAGCTCATTAGAAAAAGCTGATGGAAACACACCTTTCGACTCAAAGCCATCGGTCAGGTTTTAACCAGTTTGAGATGACATGTCTGATGGTAGTCAGAGGGCCCGGCGGAGCCAGTGTACGGCAGCCCCGCTTCTGTCAGTGAGCCCCAGGGCAGCTGTGGCTACAGTGTAGCTTGCCACCATCAGTGTGTGAGTGTGTGCGTGAATGGGTGAATTAATGTAGTGTCAAGCGCTTTGGTCAAGTCTCCTGACTTGAATAAAGGCGCTATAAGTACATGCCATTTACCATTTTGAATTGTTGCTATATAAATAAACTGAGTTGAACCACGTGGAATTTCTTATATCATCACTGACTGGAATCTTGACTCTAGACCTCAAACATATAACTAAAGGACATAGATATTCAAATCAAATTAAAATATTAATTTGTTTTGCTTAACAAATAATTTGAACCAGCTAAACAACGGTATTTTGTTTCCTTTTTCCAAGTTAAGATGCCTCTTCCTTTCTTGTTTAACAAAAGGATGCAATAGTGGCAGGCTGAGTCTGGGACACAGCTTCATGTAGTAAAGCTTCCAAGTCTTCTCATCTCCCCAGTCTAGAATGGTCTTTGCTTTGTGATAACTACACTCCCCTTTAAAAAAAACAGCTTCTTTAATTATCACATTTTGTCGATCACAAGCTGCTGCAAGGTGAGCAGTTTTCTCTCTAACTGTGTATGCCTTGGCGTTTCCATATCAAAACCCTTCTTATATTTTAATCATCTGACTCTCTTAGGTTTGTATTTGCTGTGAGACATCAGAATTAAAAGAATTAACAGCTTAAGAATACATCATAGTGAGTGTGTGGTAAAACCTAAGGGCTGCTTTAATTGCCTTTTCATTCATGTTATGAGTTTTATTTTTTGTTTTTCCACAGGTTTCAAAACAAACTGAATGAACTTATATAGTACCTAATTAGGTCTGAGAACATTTTAGCACTTTAGACTGACTGAAGGAAGGTTGCCATAAATGGTGCCACAAAGAGCACTCTGACCACCAATAACAGGTAGGCAGGAAAAGTGTTTTACCAAAGGACACAGTGACTGGGAATTTTAAGACGACTTCATACAATAAAGGTATCGTTTTATGCTCCATTCTAAAATAAATAAAGATATTACAGATGAAGCCCGTAGATGTTTTTGTCATGTGTGCAACAAATTGTTCTCAGATTGGGCAGACAGAAATCCATCCATCTCGGTGGGGCCGGTGCATTCTACGGGCGAGAGTTGGGGTACACCCTGGACAGGTCGCCAGTCTGTCCTAAGACAACACAGAGACACACAAAAACACACTACCATACACACTACCATGCATGCACACACAGTCACACCTAAGTTGCGTTCCATTAGAGGGAGGAAGGCAGTGATAGGCATGAAAGGATTATTTTTCTTCATCTGTGCACCTCATACATCTGCTTCAGGACACATATGACTTACAAAATGTTTGTAATGTGAATTTAGCAAAATATGGGATGTTTAAGCTTAAAACTGTCCAGACCAACCTTGGCCTATTTATTTTTATTTTTTTCCATACACTCTAATAATCTCAGAGGGAAATTACTTCTCTACATTTAACCCATCCCCTTGGGGAGCAGTGTGGGGTTAAGGGTCTTGCTCAGGGAGCCAGAGTGACAGTCTGTGGGAGTAGGGGATTGAACTCACAACCTCAGGATTCATAGCCCTATGCCCTAACTACTAGGCTGCCAGTCCCTCCTTAAAAATTTTAACCACAGATTTGTTTCACCTTTACCAGAAAGAATTCACCCTACCTAAAGAATTTACGGCTGAAAATGGTTTGGAAGCCGTTTCTAAGACTGTGAGACTTAAGCAGGCCAAAAAAAACAGTGTCATTATACATGAAGAAAGAGAAATTGACACCGCCGGAAACCTTCCTAGGAGTATTCAGCCAAAAAAAAATGATTTTAAGAATGCATCACCCATAGCAAGAGGTCAAAAAGAAACCCTAAAACAATGCAGGACATCCTTGTTTTACCTAAAGGTTCTATATCATGCTTTTATTAAGTTACCAACAAGCAAATTTATTATAAAAGGATGTCTTAAACTACATGAGCATTAATTTATATAAAAATATTGCTGTTTTCTTCTAACCCTGAAGAAAAACTTTTGCCTTCAAGTGAAGCTGCCTCTCCCCATGTTTGTGCCGCAACATAAATATGATCTAAAGCCACACAAGCAAGTCAGGCACTAAATCAGTAAAAACAAAAAAAAAAAACAACAATAAAAAACAATAATGAAAGTTTTTGAGTGATCTACTGCAAGACTAGACCTGTAAGTTATTAAATTCCCCCTTTCTTTTATAGCATATTCATCATTTACACTTTCCATACATCTTGTTGCTCCACAGAACACATTTTTTCACGTGGGCCTTTTCATCTTTAAGTTATGGATTATCAAACAAGCCACTAGTGGCGTGCTATTTGCTTTAATTTGGTCATTATTCCAGTTGATTAGTTTTAGTTTAGTGTTTGAGGAATAATCAAAGTTGGTGCAAGGGTTTATTACATGACCATATATCTAAGCTGTCATGACAACAACACATGATGTAGGAATAGCCAGTAAATAAAATAAACAAAACAAAACAAACGAGTGCTGGTGTCAAATTGTCCAAATGTTACCGTTTTCTACCATAAGTCTGTTCCCAGTTTTTAGTAAGATGCAGATCTGGGATGCAACAAGAAGTCGAATGAAAACTGGACTCTGGAAACTTTATTTATCCTGTTTTTTTTTTACTTTGGGGTGTGTTCCTGGTTTCAAACTACTCAACTAAATTAGGTCCAATTTATTGACTTTAGAAAACTGTCAATTTTTGGAGATATTTTCATGTTTCAACAAACCTATAAATTATCACTGATAATGATGTGTAGGTGTAAATGCTTATTCTCTATATTAAAAAAGGCTGTGCTTCAGTATAAAGATGGGTCTTCTGTGAAAAGCCTCAAGTAAACAGTTGTGCAGCGATTAATGTCTCAGCTGGCAGCAACCCACTACATCTGAACCAAGGTAGCGAGCTTCTTCTTTAAAGCATGGCCTTTGAGGAATGATCAAACATTATGTGTTAATGCCAGCATTCATTTGGCTCAGACTCTCACAGAATCACACATCTGTCCTAACCTTAAACCCTCTGAGATCCTTTGGTCTGTCCTCAATGTTGTTTCACAGGAGATATGATGTACCAAAGATCAAAAGAATCAAGTAAGTCAAGATGCTAATGAATGCAGGGATATCCTGATCCAATCCCAGGCATCATATTAAGCTCCCAATCCACTGGTTAATAAATTGTGTTAAAGTTCCGGATTAAAACACATATTTCAAATCGTATACCATCTATGGGTGAGCTGTCAGTCACACTAGTCATGATTTAGTAAGTTTTTGTGTCCAAAGCTCCAAGAAATACACCATAAGTAAAAGGTACAAGGTGGCAGAAATCCTTTTCGGAAGACCTTATATTAGAATTGACTTGTACAAATCTACAATGCAGTTTCATCACTGCCAAAACAAAAGATGTAATGTTAACAAATGGACAATTTTCAATAAAGCCAATCTATACTGATGGAAATAAGTCATTCAATTTACCTTGATAGGCAGATTTTTGTTTCCAACAAATCCTAAGTAAAAACACATTGACAGTTTAGTTGAGCATCTCTATTTAACCCACCATGATTGTACATCGCATCACTATTTCAAAGCAAAGCATTCAGTCCAATGAGGAGTCCAACCAACTTCCCATCCACCACTCTGGGGTAGACACAGAACAGAGAAGAAAACCACACCCTGTCTTTGATGCATACTCATTGTCTGAGATGTTTGAAGTTTCGTAGACCAGGGGATGAGTTCAAGCTAAAATTTAACAAATCAGAATGAGGAAATCAGAAATTATAGAGTGGCTTTGAATTGAGATCTATAGAAGAGGTCAACTTTGGCTAGTTTAAATGGTAAATGGTCTGAACTTAGAGCCTATATGTAGTCTGAATAACCCAAAACACCATTTTCAATCATTTACTTACTGAAGGTGGTGAGCTGCATTGTCCCCACCGCTGCACTGGGGCAGAAAGACTGAGTGTCAGCCATACAATTAGTGCCACTGACCACCAACAGCAGGCAAGGCAGGTGAAACGTCTTGACTGAGGACATGACTGACACTGAAGAAGCAGGGACTAAAACTAGATACCTATGACTTACAGCCAACGTCATTACCAGAGATAACCCTTCAGTTTCTGTTTGCCCTACTTTCTGCAGACAAATAGGGATTTATTTTTTCCTGGACATTAAGTGCAGTACTGACAAAACCTAAACTGTTTGAAAAGACGGTTTCAGTTCATTAATACATGTTTAAAGATAAATGCAGACATAAAATCTCAACACATAAAATCTTTTCTGCTAGGCTCAGTACAAGTCATAATACACTGTCACGCTTCCAGTATATTTGTAGGCAACTGGTTTAAAAACAGTAATCCTAATCTATGAATTACAAACCTGATGATTTAGGAAAACGGATTTGGGTTTAAGGAGGAGTAAAAAAAATGCACTGAATGTGTTTAAGTCTCTACTTATAGCAGGATCCTATTGCTTTCTGAGAACTGATAGCTTAAATCAAAGCTATATGAAGGTTGCCCTCTACTGGAAATATTTAATAGTAAGTAATACCTTAACAAGGTAAAAATACAAAATAGAAAAGATCTAAAAAATAAATAAATAAATAAATAAATGCATAATTAATTCTTTACATAAAATTTTGATTTAGGTTTTTCAACAGTGAAAGTTAATGAATACAAAAGCAAAACGACCTTGAAGTAACCTGAGATGCTATAAAATGAACATTCCCCAGTCCCTTCCCAACACCTCCCCTCACAA
Source organism: Cyprinodon variegatus (assembly GCF_000732505.1). Classification (NCBI taxonomy): domain Eukaryota; kingdom Metazoa; phylum Chordata; class Actinopteri; order Cyprinodontiformes; family Cyprinodontidae; genus Cyprinodon; species Cyprinodon variegatus. The sequence goes on from NW_015152170.1 coordinate 58,071, forward strand.
AGCGATGGCTGAAACACCTATGCAAGGTTTTTCCTTCTGTGTTTGAGAAAAACACACCTTTAAATGTCCCAGGAACTTCTTTCACAGAACTACAAACGAATAATAAATAACACGGCAGATTGCATTGCGTCTGCCTGAAAAGAAACCTCCTGCTCCCTAGTTTAACAAACACATCAGACTGAAATGAGAGAATCTGAAAGCTGTAGTCTGAGAAGTTGATTGGCTTGGGGAGACAACGTGCTGGGAAGCTTCAAAACAGCATTCTCTACATGGAACTTCAGACCTGGTTCAAAACAACCTTTTAAGTGAAACTCAGACAAAGGAGAGAAACGCTTTTTCTCAACACAAAGTCAACAGGCTTTCTAGGCTGCAACAAAACCTCGCAATGCGGCAGGATTTCAATTGGAAAAAAGCTAAAGTAAAATAAAAACCTATTACTGGATACACCAATCTGGTTCCATGATGTTCAGGCTGAAGAAAGAAAGAAATCTTTGTATTATCTTCCTTCCCTTAAGCACTGTGCATTTTTAAATACTGATGAACTGGGTTTTATCAATTCATTTTTTGTAATAATAAGATCACAATTCCACCCGAAGGATAAGCTACAAGCCTGCTTCTAATATGGTTTTATTGACCCACTGGCCTTTAAAAAAAAATCCACAGTGTAAAAACTGTAAAGCTAAACAAGTAATTTTTTCTTAAAATAAGTGCATTTTATCATTAAAAATAAGAAGAAATAACTGTATTTTCTTATTTCAAGTGCATATTGTCTAATTATCTTTTATAAGAGTAAAATATATTTATTCCATTGGCAGATCATCTTATTCAACTGCTCAAATTAAGGCTCAATACACTTAATTTAAGCAGTGCTGAATTATTTCTAGATTGTTTTTGCAGTGCACTGAATGTATTTGAGATAAATTATCATTAAACATAAACATTTCATTTTTATGCTGTGAAGATGAAACAAATATCTCCATGCCCTGAGTTCTGATTCACCTACAGTAAGACCTATTTTCAAATGCATTAAAGGGGTAAAATGCTGCATCGATAATTTTCTTTTGCAAGTCAGAGATGTTAATTGCATTCATTAACATTTTATTTCAGCCCCACACAATCCCCCAGCAGCTAGAATACACAGGACTGAAAAAAACAGTTCATTTCTTTTTATTAAATATATGAATTATTTATGGATTTTAATGTAAATCATTTATATGAACACCGAAACAATTAAACATGATTGAAATGTTATTAAGTTAAATGAATTGTAGCTCCTTAACATGCAGGTAGAGTGGTCAATCCTGTATCTTAAATATAAACAAGGGAAAACAAACAGAGGATATGTCTGACCCCAGAGTGCATTTGATGCCTTGTTTTCTTATTGGATCAGTGTATTCAGCTGCTCATGCATGGCCCCTCATTTTCATGCCTTACAGATGTGCAGTTCCGGTTATCTTTGAGTACTTTCATGCTTCAGGATACGTTTTTTGAGGGCGGGGGTTTCTTTGTTTTTAAAGGTTGAAAGAGCCAACCTAACTCTGCTAAATTGTACAGCATGCAGTACCTCTGCAGAATGTAGCACTTGTGTTTTAAAAAACATGAAGAGGTAGTATCAGGAAACCTACTATATAAACATGATTTATCATTAAGATTGTGATATTTGTGCCAATTGACCAATATTTTCCTAACTTTGCACAAATCTACAGATTAGGTTCTAACCTAGCACTTCAATTGCTTTTAGACTGACTATTTTCAATATTCTAATTAAAAATTCTTCTTTTACGTCAAATTTATTTGCTCAAACCGTACAATTAACAACATTATGGATGATTAATTTAAATTACAGAAACCAGATAACAGCATAGTATAAAAAGACTAGGACCTAGCATCTGAATTTTGTGACTGCTGCTGGGATTCTTCACGTCTGAATTGCATTAATGCTTTTAAGAATGTGATAAAAACTTTTATTATTTATAGTAAGACATTGTTACTAACATATAGGAGTTTGTAAATGCCCTCTGTGGATGGCCGCTCACACTGAGCCTGGTTCTGCTGGAGGTTTCTTACTGTTAAAACGGAGCTTTTCCACTCCAGTGTCGCTACAAGCATGCTTGGTGTGAGGGATTGCTTTCGAGTCAATGAGCAAAAAGGCTCACATGAGCAGATCTCTGGCCATCAATGTTCCATAGTATCTGAAAACAGGACGAGCTAAAACTGGAACTGAATTATCATTAAAAATCAAGGTTTCATTCTCATTCCTGCTACATTTACATAAGAAAGGATGAAAAAAATAACTAAAAATACCTAGGAGAGATTTTGGGATATTTGAAAGAAATTACATTTTATGTAAAGAAGCCACTTTTCACTTCAGGTTTTCGTTCGCACATTTTAGTCAACTGATGAATTCTTCTGGATTCAAAAGACCGCCATCTTTGCTTAAAACTAAGGCTTAAAAGGAAAAAAGTATGCCCAAGTTAAAAGGAAACGATGCAAGATCCAGAGATTCAATAAAATAAGCGAAATGTTCCTGTAAGCAGCGTTTCTTGTCAGGTTGTGGCAACAATCATTCCTACAGCAGGACACTGCATCGTTTCCATTCAGGCTTCCTCCATCTTTCAGTTTATAACCTTCAAGATGTTTGATCAGATTGATGGGGAGAACGACGGCTTCTCGAGTCTCTTGACATATTGTCTGACAAGTCTTTCCTTTTTTTCAGCTCTTCAGTTACTGGAGGTTTGTGAAAGCTTTGTTAACCACCATCTCCTGCTAACCCGGAACCACACTCACTTTCCATGGAAGGTAAGAAAGCTGCCATCGAGAGCCATGCAGTCACTTGGTGATAAGTTTGAATGATTAAGAAAAGTGGCTGTTTAAACTGCCAGCTACATACTCAATCCTCTAAGCGGTTTCTAAGCTAAACAGAATGCAGAATGTGACAGCTCTGATGTTGACAATGCTGGATTTTACAATAGATGCATTTTTTAAAAGACATATCGCTCAACGTTTCTGGGAGATAAGACTCTATTCGTTTCCTGACAGATTTGTGCAGCGAGCAAGGAAGGGGAGGAGGGTATCATGTAAATCGATGCTGATTAAAGATAGTGTTTGGCCTCCATTTTAGTCAGCCAGCCCTAAAATCAGCAGCAGCACCGGCTCACACTGCTCATGCATTATAATTAAATTTAAATCACAAAGATACAAGTCTGTTTCTGGAGGATTAAACCACAAGGCTGATAATACCTTGCCCTACGGGGAAGGCATCTTCTGCTTCCATCCGGAAATGCTAATGTTTCTATTATGCTGAATATGCAAGAAACCTCCACATTTTTGGCATTTCTATGAAAAGGCATAATATTTCAGTGAAGCATCCTAAAAGAACAAAAACATTTTAAAAGATCCAGATGCTATTTTAGAACATCAATGAGCAGAAATTATTGAAATCCTATGGTCAATCTTAATCAATAGTGCCACATGGAAAACCCCAATACTTCGTGAAAAATAGAGGATTTTAGACATGGAGAACCTAATTCGCAGAACAAAAATCTGGTCAAAAAGAATAAATTACAAAAAAAGCTCTATATATGCCTGAAAAGAAGACACTGGAAGGACAACAATGAAATCAGAGGCATAGAGTCAACAGAAGAAACCAACAAAGGACAATAACAGCCAACAAGCTTATAGACAGGAGGGGAGAGAGAGAGATCAGGGTAATTAACAGGCCAAGGTGGTAGAATGAGCTAAATAACAAAGATGGCAGTGAAGAGGGAAGAGACTGGGACTGAACAGACAAAGAATATTTAAAATAAAGAACAGAACACAAGATGTATGGAAAATTAAGGATTAAGGTTTTTCAACTATTTCTGTTTGAGATTATGTTACTTCATTATAAGAGGACTTTTTTCTCCTTTTCTATACATCAGGAATATGAGTGGTGGTACTTGAAAATAAAAATCTTGGTGAAAAACAAAATAGAAGTGAATATCCCAGCATATCAAATCTACAGTAAAGAAAAACAAAATGTTCCCAAAGTTCAATCCAAGATTCTAGAGGCCCATTTAACCCGAAGAGGGCGTCAATACATTGACTTCATTTATGCATCCAATATATCAGCTAATCGTTGTCCAACATTTGGAACTGTTTACTAATTCAAAGAGAAAGTAAAACCTGGTGCAAAGCAGGAACAACCTCTTTCCAGTACATAATCATAATGTTTTCTATTTTTTAAAGAAAACTAAGATTGTGTTTTATATAGTTCAGCATCTCTCTGCTTCTATCATGCTGGCTTATAACAAGTCTGAAAATTAAATAACCTCTTTTAAACAATGTAATTTAAAAATCTACTAAATTTTGGGTTTGTGGTGTAGAAAATTAAACATGGTTGCCATCGATGGCTTATTTATAGGAGCTAAATAACTGCATCATCTTTTTAAAGCCAGTATGGCAGAAAGATTGAAGTTTGCAAAGCTGTATCTAAATTAAATTCAAGCATCATTATATGTTGGAAGACTTGAATGCCCTATAGTCCCTTAGTCCACCAGTAGCTCCTCTATAAACTCTAGAATTGTATTATTTTTCAGCATTGCTAATATAAATGTAACTGTACAAGAAAGATGGACTCATAGAGATATAAATGATGATGTTCAGTAACTCCATAAAAAGAACTTGTTGTTGAGATTCTACAAGATTTTCTCTTCTCTCAGTTCCATTAAAGTACTTTATCAGGGGATATCTTAATGGAACTGGTGTTCTGAAGTAGCCTAATTTTCAATAACATTATTTTAGTTTCTGGAGCTTTGACTGCAGATATATGCAGTCACAGACATGTTATATTTAGCTGGGGGGGAAAAAACAAACTGCAAGTATTTGTTAAATACCTTTTTTTTCTCCCCTTTATTGTCCTCAAACACAATATTTTGGTTGTCACTTTGAATTACCAGGTCAAATGTTAATCAATCAACCGGCTAAAGCTTGACCCAGATTGTGTCACCAAGAGGAAGATCATCCCAAACACAGCAGAAAATCCACAACACAGCAGTTTAAAAACAGCAGAACCAAGGTGGAAAAAAATACCATTCTGTGGTTAGAGAGCGGTTCACAAACAAGCTTAAAATGAAGCATTCATTTAGTGCCGCATCTGTGCAGAGAAATCTGAGGGGAAAAAAACTTCAAAGCAGGAGATCATTTATGCATCTATTTAACTTTCTATGTGAAATACAATGATTCGCTAGAGCTACTAGTAAAGCAATTTAATGAAGATATTTTCTTTCCAGATTTTGATTTATTTCTCTGATTCTCCTCAATAGTGTTCCTGTGTATTTCTAAAGCACAGCAGTAATATTCATCCATCTCTAGCTGCACCAATTTCAGTCTCTTCCTGTCCAACCAACAGCAGAAAATCCATCAATAGCTCTCTTTCACACTAGCCCAGATGTCAGCTCAGGGAGCCAGAACATCAACAGCCTCCTATCCACACAGGCAGTAAACAAGCTCTCTAGACACAACCCACACCACCAGTCACTCCCCCGTCCTAAGATGCTGAGCCCTGCTGATATCTGCTCTAAAATGCATTTCAAAGACACTTCTGTATTTTAAATGGACTGCAGCACTGTAAACTTGACTATGTGGAGTGGAGTAACTCAGCTTTACCTTCATCCAAAGCAAAAAGGGAAGACACAAAGAACTTGCTTCAAGTGTCTGCCCTAATTTTGAGATCCATGCGCTGCAGAATACTACAGAAAAGATTACTAAACTCCACAAAGTCACATTGAAATCACTCTCTGAACCCATGCAAATGTGTCTGGCAAACATAGACAGTGGCATGATAAATAAGAGGAACATGTTTATTAGTTTCCCAGCACATCAAAGAAAGGCACTCAAGTCAAATTAGAAATACCTGCAACTACAGAATGGGCGGAGAGAGAGGGGACATGCCTGGAAAGAAGGAATTGCCCTTTCTCCGCCTTGATAAAACTGTTTACAGTCCTTTACCGCACCGTCAGTTTATCTTCTTTTTTTTATTCCATAAAACGCCTAATATTCTGTCCATGCACTCCTCTACTGTTGTTCCTTCTTACTCTGTTTCCTCTCTTGGTCCAGGCTTATCCCTTTCCTCTGAGAGCATCCATATCCCAGCTTCTGGCGCAGCTTTGTCAGCATGTGTGAAGCGCTCGGCAGGACGGGGATGCTCCGTCTGTGATGGGTATGAGAGCACGCTGGAGTGCAGAGGCGCTTTTAACCATGTCTTACCATGGCCACTGAATAAACTCATCTTTTATGGATGCACAGCCCTCCCCACTCCGTATCTCTTAAAGGGCCTGCGCCTCCTCCCTGCTGCCTTTGATCTTGTCCTTACACAGATTGGATTTAACTCTTGTTCTCAAAGGTTTTGTTGGAAGACACACCGAGGTGTGTATTTGGCCTTATTATCTGGACTTGTTGCCTTTGCTGCAATTGATTTTTCATGTAGAAAGGATTCAAGATTAGAAAAAAGGATGAAGATGTTTCTCACATACAAATTAGACAATCTATTGATGGTAATAAATGATGAATTCCAACGGGACACCAAAAAAGGTGAAAAGACTTGCAGACTAAGTCAGTCTCAAATGGTGTGTCTGCCTGCCTGCTTCAAATAGATGCTGTTAAAAGTAATTTCTGCCACGGCAGTAATTTAATCCAGAGTTGAAGGACATGAATCAATGACACACAGAGGGTTTGTCACCGTGACTGTTCAGGGTCAGAGAAGCTGTATGTTGTCCACACTAGGACACCTAATAATGGGATATACTGGAGAAAATACCAGGAATCACTTGGTCACATAAGAGATTCTAGAAAAATAAGCATGCATAGAAATTATCCAGAGTTTCCAGCCCTTCCTGGAAAATGTTTAAAGCAAATATGCAATCCAGACAGTGTAAAAAATTAAAAGGACAGCTGGAAGGAAAGTTGGTTGGTGAAATGGATGGTTGGACAGACAGGAATAAAAAGGAACAAAAGGTCAGATCGAAAAGAAATTAAATGGATTGAAGGAGGAACTGAAGACAAATTCAATGAGAAAAACAAATGGACTGTTTTTATACAAATGTTCACACACTGATAGACAGAATATGGATGGATGGATGGATGGATGGATGGATGGATGGATGGATGGATGGATGGATGGATGGATGGATGGATGGATGGATG
>NW_015152170.1:65262-76014 GCF_000732505.1 Cyprinodon variegatus
ATGGATGGATGGATGGATGGATGGATGGATGGATGGATGGATGGATAAATTACCGATTAATTATAGCAAGTTTGCTGTCTACTAGTGTGCGATTCTAGAAACCAAGGTCCAGACAAAGCGAGCACCCTAACAGAAAGTGATTGAGCAACGAAATACATTCAGAAAAGAAAATAAGACATGAGTTTCACTCTGACAGACAAGAGAAATGGACAGAAAGATGCTCAGTGACCTGCACTGACTCGCTGGTAAATAAAATAAAGCAATAAATTAAAGATGGCACTGACTTGGATTTGAGAAGGTGAATGCCTCAGTTGTGACTCTATATCCACTTTAAGGTTTCTTGTCTTCGTCTGTAATCTACTTACCATCTTCACTCTGCAAACACACATTTTTAAGGGCTACAAGTAAGTAATAAAATAATGCACCAGTAAAACATTTAGCCAGCCTTACTTTTCTGCCTTGAAATCCCATTAAGAATTTTGTCTGAGGCGCTATTCTGTGTATCCTTCTATAGGTGCTGAGGCAATTAGCGCATCACCTCACAGCTCTCTAAGACATAAATTGTACCCTAAAGAGGACAAAGCAGGGGAAACAGTTAGAGCTGTGAAACAGGAAACACACCGAAGATGTGTTTTGAAAGTCTACCTTCTTGCATTTTAAACAGCATTTTCTGTTTTGAGCTCACAATAAAACTAAATCAGAATATTTATACTTCAATATCAAAAATGGAGGAAAACATTCAGAGTGAATGAGGCATAAAAAAGACAGATGATGAAGCAGAGATAAATACAGACTAGAAAGAGAATAGACATCTAGAAGACGGGATAATTACACATTGGCAGACACTGTGTTGACTGGTGTCAGGAGGAGCAACTGCTCTCTCTCTATCTGGCCAGAGCAGGTAAATAATGAACCAGGATGCTGCTAATGTGCACTTACTGTAACCCCAGATAACTCACATCAACAATAGCAGCAACAGTGAGCAGCAGATGGAGAGACATCTGCAGAGAACTTCAAAAGGACCCTGTCCTTGTAAACTGCTGTTTGTCAGAGGAGAGGACACAAACAGTGGACAATAGCTGGGAGGATGAGGATAACCTGAAGGCTCCTTTGCAGCAACAAAAGTGGAGTTCTCCAAAAAAAAACTTTTACAGACTGCACACCTCCAGTTGGCTCCTAATTTACACAATCAATTAAATAAATAAGTTTTAGTAGTAGTAAATAGTAAATAAGTGGAACAATTGTTTCTAACAATTGTAGAAAAAAAGAAGGTCATGATCAGAACATTTTATGATCTTTCCTTTCGCTGTCAAGAATATTTTTGTTTTAGTTACCAAATTATTTAATCAGACTGTAGTAAATATCACTGTTTTCTTGGGGCGCCCCCTAAAACATAAAAGATACGTAAAATTAATCCTTTTTCGAAACATTTTTTTCTAAGTTGATGCATATTTGCATTCTTATATTTATGAACATTCAAACCCAACTCTGACATTTTTATTTGAGCTAAAATTTCAAATAGGGGCACAATGGTGGACATATTTGTCACAATAGGAGAATTGGGTTAGTTTTAATGATAATATATGTTTTTTTTTTCCTTAGATAGCAAACAAAATATGGAGCACACTGCATTTATTAAAAAGTAGAAATAATAAAAGCATTTAAGTGTCAATTTAACATTAATCTGTCTCGCTGGATGTTCAGAATAGGAAACCATCATCATCCATAATGAAGTCTGTTAATCTGGGGGGGCACGTGTGACCCTGGGGAACAGGCTTTTTTTTTTTGGCCGTACTAGTATAAAGTGTAATTGCTCATCCACTACAGTAGGCGGCAGTGGCGCTCTCATTGTTACTTCTGTCACGTTTGCGGCAGTGCAACATTTTACGGAAATGAATTTGCGAGGGAATTTTCTCAGCGTATTACAAAAAAGGGGAAAACATCCTTAAGTGTTACCAGAATTTCTTCCAATCATGTTTAATAAAACCATCAATACTACAATATTACAGAGTCTTCTAATGATAATGCCTGTGGTCAAAATAGAGAGCTGCGTCATTCTCTTACTCGTTTTTGTCGCTTGCACGTACGTTTTTTTCCCCGTTTTTTCTGACCCAAAGTAAATCAGGGAAAACAGGATACAGGATTCAGGCTACTGAGCTACTGAGGTGTCAGTCTGCGCATTAAACGAACCATGTTTCTTTCTAAAAACTTACATAATGTCTCTTTGAGCACAAAATTACAGAGCATCATTTAGCTTAGGCCTGCCTTTTGACCACTGCTCAGATGAACAGGGCCACAATATCATCTTTGCCAATTCACAAGAAGGTGACTACGGACTCATGTTCTCTGCAAGTACACTCTTGACAAGAGTATGGGAAAGTATGGGAGAAAAGAAGCACACAGAGGTCAACCTCAGAGGTCTGCTGGTTGCTATGGTCCTCTCAACATCAAAACGTTTTGTTTTATCATGCACTAAATCAGTAATTTGGCCATATAAAGTAGCTAAAAAGTTAAATTTTCTTGCCTTAGATTATCTAAAAACGTACTTTTGTAGAACAATGGCAACAGCAAAGTTAACTTTTAACTTAATACTCTGAGCTCTATGAGCGCTCCACTGGAAGCTGCTGCTGCCATGGTGCATGCTGGGACAGCTGTCAATCTCAAGAACGGGCAAGTCTGCTCTGATGTATTCTCGGTAAGGAGAATACATCTGTTGTCTGTTCTCGGTCTGCTGTTCTAGTGAATTGTCTGATGGGTGATACTCCAGGCCTGAAGAATAGCCCCACTCTGGTATTAGTCGTAAAGGGTCAAATAAAAAGGCTTTCTTCATGTAAAAACTACCGTATATTTTGAAAAGTTGCATGAAGCATTATGTAGTTCTACACTTTAGTTAGGCACATTTAACTTTCTATATATATCTGCAATACAACAGATTTCAAGGATAGCTAACTGTGCACCGAACCAAAATAATCCATACTAAAGACTTTTTGTAACAACAAATCTGGATTTGCAAACTTTTACTCATTTATATACTGATAAAGAAGTTTAGTGCACTGCCCAAGGATACTTCTACCTCTGATTAGGGAAAATTAGGCTCTAACTCAAACCTGCAATTGCCAAACATCTACTCTTTCCTCTTAGCTACGGCCATCCAAAGCAACATCCTGTTATAAAAGAACGGGTTTATGGAATCAAGCTTAAAACTGGTCTAGTAATTGCTCCAACAAAGTTCCCTTGGGACAGATTAACAGTCTGGTTGAATTCCTGGGTTGCGAAAATCAATACATCTTTGAAATGTATCAACCTTACAACCAAAGTCTGCAGAAAAAGCTTAACAGTACATAACCAGGGGGTCATTAACTTTTTCAGTATTCAGAATTCAGTAACAAATAAAAGCAAATTGAGGCCTTAAATCATGAAACAGATAACAGCTGCAGGCAAAATGAGAAAAAACAGGTGAACGGATCATTTAGTAAAGTGGTGGATCTGGCTGAGGAGGAGAAGAGAGGAGCACAAGAATAAAATTAATAGAACATCTTCCCGGCCATGGCTGGGGGTCGACGTTAAAAGGTTTGGCCCTGTCTTTGCAGGGGAGCCGGGTGGCTTTACGGCAGGTGGGATAAAACCACCGTGCCTGGATCCATCTCAGCTTTTCTTGTGGGTCTGTCTTGCTGCCTATACCACCCTGAATAGTTTTATCACCATAGGTTTAGCCTTCCACAGGCATGGAAATCTTAGCGGCACCCGCTGCTCTGGGAGCTTTTTTTAGGTTTGCTTTGGTCATCTGTTGTCTTCTTTCTGCTGTTGTTATGTTCTCTGTTTTCTGTCCCTCTCATCTCATACATGGAAGCAGACTTCTAGGAGTTACTGTACATCTTATCTGTTGTCTAATTTTGCTGCTTTATTTTCTCTATTCTCATTGATTGTTTCCTGTCTCTGTCTCTTTCTCTCTCCCCTTAGTTCTAATCCCCTCTTTTATTCTCACCTCCCTTTCGGCATCCGTTGTATATGATTTTACTCCCTAAATAATTTTCTAGAAAGTTTCATATACAATTACCAAGCAGAACCTTATGGCAATAACCATAATAGGCTGCTTGTGAAAGCAAGTGAAAGTGTGCAAGTGTGAAACCCCGAATAAAATCCTCCATGTTCTGTGTGGCTCTGTGGAAGTGAAAATCCAGCTTTATTCTGGCTTTAATGTTGCACTTCTACAAAGTTACAGCATCAAGGTGAGGTCCCTTCTGTAAACTGTCTCTTCGGGAGAGGTAAATGGCCATCTTTGCTTCGCTGATTAAAAAATGTAAAGGTCTGGCCTTTGGCTTGTTTCCTCTATTTTGGAAAACTCCTATAACAAGAGCGTTTGTAAAAACAGTCCCAAAAAGACTAAAAACACAAATTAAAGGTCTAAAAATTGTCTTTACTCTTGTGCATTCCATAAAAATGTTGTAAACATTTTCAGACAGACCGCAGAAAGGACACTCGTTTAAAACACAACAATTAATAATCAATTAAAAAAAGTCTGTGGCAATGGCACCGTGTAAAATCCTCCATTGACATCTATTCCTGGAGCTATATTGGCATATAGGACACACAAAAAAAGAAAATGGCTTTGACTATTAAATTAACTAAGATATCTAGAGCTTAAGTTTTGTTTGCTTTATCTGCTCTGCTAACTGCTTTTATCATGTTTTTTAAAATGACCTTTTCTGCTTTATATTTTCTATATAAAGCACTTTGAATTGTCTCTGTACTGAATTGTCTTGTACAAATAAATGTCTCTCGTCTTCTTGCCTTAAAAAAAATAACTGACTGAATTTAAAAGTTAACAAAACTGTTTTTTGTCTCACTCACTTTTGAAACAGTACCAGCAGTCAAAATGCTGTACATCTAGCCAGGAGCTTCCACACCTTATCCTGAATATGAATCTTTCCCCTGAATGGATGCCATACTGACTAAGTCAACCAGGGCAGAAGAGGAATAACATGGAATCATCCGATCTGATTTAAAATAATACCTTATACCTAATACACATCGTCATTTGACATCGTCAAAGTGTTAAGGCAACAACAGGTGATACAGTTATCACAGATACAGTTAAATGCCTTCCCATTAAAATATCATTGATTAGCAATTTAAATAACCGAAAAGTGACTGACAAAACTAATAGTAAATAAAGCTTTAACAAATGATAAATTAATAAAATAAAATACTGATATTGTTTTTTTTTTTTTTAAGAATTCTAAAAAACATATTGTCCCAGAGAAATTAAAGTGCCTTGCTAGTGAATAGTGAACCAACATACCTGCCAATGGTTGCAGAAGTTTGACTGAACATTTCCTGAATAGAATAGAAAACACCTGAATTTACAGATTGCCTCAAACTGTTGCTCAACAAAATTTTAATTCAGGTGCTCAGTCAGGCTTGTTTATTTTTTTTTTATGTAGATATATTGACATGCAGTATCTAATATTTAGATTACAAACAGCTACTATGTAATCTGGGCACATTGTGCAAACACTGCCAGTCACATTTATAAGTTGGGCTGATAGTCTGTTTGATTTTCTACAAGGGATTTTGTGTATGTCTGTCATTTTAATAATGTAATGACATTATTTTTACCTTAACTAGAAAGAACACTGAACATTAACACTGCTTACACTGCTTCAAAACACTCTAAAAAGTTGTACTACACGTTATTTGCCTAATATTTTAATGAACCTAAAAAGAGATAAAGGTCCGCGATACAAAGTTGAAACTTAAACTGCTTTGATTTGACCAAGATGATCGGGAATCTGCTCTAAAAATACTTTTTGCTGCCTTTTTTCTAAAGATCAGACTTTTCATTATGAATGCATAAGTCTAAAGTGGGTCAGTGTGAGCATAATCTAATAATTGTGATTCAGTGAAACGGCTAAATTTCATCAGAAAATGTAATCCATAAAGTATCAAATGAAATAAATTTCATGAATAAATATTTACAGCTGCTAGTAGTTTGATAGATGCAAATTAGTATAAAAAATACAAATAATGATCAAAATAAAAAAATTCAATCTGCTCTAAAGCAGGAGATAAATGCAATAAAAACAAGTTTAACACATAAAAACTCGACCTAGACACCTGCTTTCAACTTTATTCTTCAAACTCTAAAAAATCTAACTATCATGCTTGAAAATAATCCTAGATACCTACCAGGCTTTCTGATTAGTAAATAAATGGGGCATATGTTTTCATACAGAGGTGTGTGTTTAGCTGATCTGGTAAAAATCCACCCACTATTTAAAGAAGAGCAGCAGAGCCCATCAGGGGTCGTTCTAGTCAGAGCTTGTTGACAGCAAGCAGGAGGTATCCTGTGGATGTGTGCAATTTATCACTTTCAATTCAGACTGAGGTCAAATGAGCTCTCAGCAGTTCCCTAGCAAGTAACCAGTGCTCCTTCTTGGCATGGCTGGTAAAAGGTTAATGTGTCCGTACTTTCATAAAAATGTCACTTCTAAAGCTCCACTTCACCTTAACTGAATGTCTTTTCACGCTCTAAGAAAACTGCACTAAGAGAGCCTGGAGGGGAAATAAAGACCCTGCTGCTCTTAAAGGAAAAAATGTCTTCAAAAGAAGGCAAGAGTGGAAGCAGGATTACTCTGATATTTTCAAGTGTACCCTGAAAAATGATGGTTTCGTGCATTTCTTCATAAATAAGTCCCTTGTGAACTCAGGCTTAAAAGTTAACAGGGGGAAAGCATATTTCTTGTAAACCATTTTTCATTAGTCAGTCTGTGGGACTCTGTTGGAAAACATGGCCACTAGTTATTCCTAATGAGGTGAATAAGCACCGATGCTCCGAGATTCCTGTTAATGTGAAAAAGCTACATGAATCCTGAGCTGAGAGAGAATGATTTTAAACACAAGCTGGTAAAATGAAGCAAATATTGTTAAATGTTCAAAAACAACAACCAGCTCTTCAAGCTAATAAGTGAATGTTTGACAGGAATTTAAATGTTTAAATCTTTCTTCCAAATATTTGATAGCTTATCATCCTGCTTCAAAGGGCTTTTTTCGTTCTTAAGATTTGTATCTTTAAAGTTGCATAAACCTTTTTTTATATCAACAAAGTGATCTTTTTTAATTGTAACATCAACAATTTATGTGAAATACTTGATGTTTTTCTTCTAAAGTTTATTTTTTTTATCGGAGTCTGAATAAAGGTTAATGAACCAATGTTAATACAGAGAAAAAGAGTAATACATATTTTTACATTCCCACATTTTTTAATAATTTAAAAAAAATTATAAACTGTCATTTTTTTTAATCAATAATCAGCTTTAATTTGTATTTTTTTTTAACGTATGTACCCTAAACAAAAAAAATGTTTAGGGTACATACAGACATTCTTGTCTGTCTGTGGCATTTAAAACATGTCACTTCTCAGGTCTTTAAAAAACACAAGATGTGAGAATGAGGAAAAAAATTTGGTTTTGCATTTGATGTTGATCCAAGTTTCACAGGTTGGCCATATGTTAGCTTAAGTCATGAGCCTTTTTAACCTCGTGCCTCAAGCTGGATTGTCACAAGATCTTAGTTTTGAGTCTCACAACAAATCCATCTAGAAAGACTCCAGCTAATACATCCGTCTCGTAACAAGTAGTGAGTCAGACCGATGAGATGCCAGCAATGTTTTTTGGGACTGGACATGTCATCGCCATGATTTTGATTCATCTTCTAGTTGCATCCCACATTCGTTGATTGTCCTTGCAAATTTTTTTTCATTAGAGGGTTGACGATGTTCAAAAATCTAATTTGTGTTGCTTAAAACAGCATTTATGCGCAGGTTTGTCCTGCAAATTCTAGAAAAATTGTTGCACAATGACATGACTTCTCCGTAAACATCCAACAATCGTCTACATTTCAGTAAACACGTCCCACCTGTCATTCCTGGTGCACTTTTGAAAAGTCAAAAACTTGCTGCTAGGATTGCCTGCAAGCGTATTATGGAAAGTGGGTAGGATCTGGCACGTCAACCAATCTGCTCGAAGTATTGTACTAAACGCCTCTCCTTTTCATGGACAGACTGAACGCAGCCATCTCAGATTGATAACATGCACCTCAACTGTTCTACACATATCAATCTGGCGACTGCCAGGTTAGAGTTCTTACACCTTAATATACACTACAAACTAAGTAGACAAAGCTTGAATGAAGGCATGTAAAGTCTATATATTATTTTACCACCTTTATTAAAGAACTTGGGAAAAAAGTTATTTAAATTGATATTATTTCACACTTACCAAAATGGACCATTGTGATTGCTGCTCAAACTTTACTCCCTCCAGCTGTTAAATTTAAAAAGAACAATGCAGGCCCAGACGGGCTATGGTCTAGCATTGGATCAGGGCATGTGTTAATGAGCACAGTTCTGGCACAGAGCCGTACACCACTCCCGACCGTTCTAAAGATCTGGTAACACATAATGTAAGCAGATGAGGTTTAGATCTGCATGCTGTTCAGGTAACAAAGATCATGAACATTTGGATTCTAAGTAAAAAGCCTATAAGTCATTTATCTAACCATGCACAGAGGGAGCCACTTAAAGTTAGTGACTGAAAAGGGCATCTGCGGATAGGGTGCCTTTAGTTTGTCAGCCAGCTGGCCACAGATTTCCATGCAACGTTGACCACCCACTGCATTAATGTAAATAAATAAATAATAAAAACACCTTCTTGTGAATATTGTAAGTAGATAACACCTTGCTTGTTCTATTTATGGGATGGGATGGACAATAATTCATGAATCTCAGACTGAATTGTAGACTTGAGTTATGTGTTTTTTCTATATCATAAATAAAGGGCGAGATGCACTCCTGTTTGGCTGAACTAAACTAAACAGCTAATTATTGAACTATTTCATTCATATTAGTTGAACTGGGGAAATATCTAAACACAGGAGTAAAATAGGCTTTCATCCATGTTGTATTTGGATCATAGAAGCTGAGAAATAAGGTCTCTTGGTCTATTTTCCTCATGTTAATGAGACCTGAATGAGGGAAAAGAAACGAGACCCCCACAGCTTTGCTTTGGTTTTCTTACAGAGAAGGAGCACTTCGACACTAAATTAGTCAGATGAGGTGCATTCAACATCAAATAAAGGATCATCCTTAAAATACAACCACTGGAAAACCTTGAGGCGAACTCAGAACTCAAGTTTTTGACCTATTACGTATTACGTATAACTTTGAACTGGACAAGTAGAGGACATCCGACAGGGCAGACAGATGGACGGACTATTGGTTTATATCATTAAAATACTTAAACCAAATTAGAACTTCTGATTTTGATTGACATTTCTTTGTTTGCTTTTTAAACCCAGAGTTGAAATAATTTGCTTTAGAGTTGTAGTCAAGACCACACAAACCAAAACCCAGGAGTGCAGAGACTAAGACAAGGCCAAATACCAACACATATACCTTATATAGTGTTGGCCTTTTAAAGGTATTCACCTTGTCTTAGTCTCGGTAGTACATGGTCTAGGTTGGTGTGATCTTGACAATAACACTGATTTGCACTTTGCACAAACATCAGAAAGATCCTGTTCAAAAATCTAGAGTGAAGGTTTAAGTATAACAGCCTTAATTCTGAAGTATTTGACTCTTGAAACCTAAAAAAATGGACTTCACCTTCTGAAAAGAAACTGGAGGATTATGAAATTATGCTTTTTTATCTCCTTTTGGTGGAATTTATATCAATTTCTGTAGATGAAGGTCATATTCAAAGACCTCTTTTGCACAATTAAATTGATACATAATCAGTCATTATGCATCAATAATTTCCCAGCAGCGCACTGACATGTCAGAGAGACCTCAAAGAGAGCTCCGTCTCCCCTCTGTCTCATTTACCCTCTAATTTACCTGCCCATCGAGACCAATGGAGGAAAATTTGTTGTCATAGAAACTAATCTGCAGAGGTCTGGAGGGAAGGGTCGCTTGGAGCACAGTGGTATTTAACCACGCACACATGGACAGAAAGAGCAGGTCAGAAAAAAAGGGGAAAAAAATCAGCGTCCATCAGAGGATGTTTGATCTGAGCACAAGAACCCAGAGGGCAGCCTTTTATGGAGCTCCAGCAACAGCTTCACAGACTGGTTTCTTTTTAAAGACAGGCCAGTTTGCAGCAATAAAAAGCTTTATTACACTCTCATTAATAACACTGTGATTGATTTGTTTCAAAATGCCAGCCTACTCCGCCCTAACAATAAAATGACCCTACACAAGGCATATTTTTATCACGTGTCCCTAGCTAATAATATGTATTATATAATAAAGACTGCATAGAAACCACCCAGCTGTATGAATTTACATCTTTATCAAAATTATGATTTACAAGAAAAAAGACAAAATCTGTAAATGAGCATTAAGGTGGACGGACGGACAGACAGACAGATAATTAATCCCAGAGGGAATTCAAGGTCTCAGTAGCTTACAGACATTGATTGCTCACAACAAGCACTTAATGCAGAAAAAGTAAAAAGGTCATTTTAAATTCCCAAAGTGGAGAAAAACGGCTTTAATTCAGTTCTGCATGACCACAATTTGGACTTTGTGGATGAACTGATGTCATGCGATCTTGGAGATAACTGATGGTTGGATGGAGCAGAGGGACTAAGATTGAAGCATCATGTACAGGTGCTGGTCATAAAATTAGAATATCATGAAAAAGTAGATTGATTTCAGTAATTCCATTTAAAAAGTGAAACTTGTATATTATA
>NW_015152170.1:77679-88996 GCF_000732505.1 Cyprinodon variegatus
CCTCCTCATAGAAAGGAGTCAGTTGGGATTGGTTTCTGTTAAAGGTGCCTCCTAGGCTGATCCTTTTAGAGGTTCTAGGACTTTAAAAATATGGTGGCTCAGACCCATTGGCAGAATTATATGCTTGGGTCCTCTCTGAACCCCGCCTCTCACCCATTGACTGCTGGAGATAGGCACCAGCACCCCTCGCAGCCCCACTTGGGACAAGCGTGTAAAGAAAGTGGATGGATGGATGGATGGTCCTCTCTGAATAAGATCAGAAGCATCACTTTGAAGAGAGATGACGAAAATGCCTTCAGGACTTCTTTCTTTCACAACATAGTCTCAGGGAATAAACAACCATTTTCCAACTATAAAAGGTAGATACACAATCAGCATTATGGGTTCTATACCCAGTGGTAGAAAACAGGAAAATAAACTCTTGGGTTACAAGAGGTCTTCATTATTTTTCTCAAAAAGGAAAAGGTGTTTGTAAATTTTTAAAACAGGATAGAAAAAAGTTAAATAACAGTTTCAAATGTCAAGTTTGCATAAAATTCCCAGTTTGTTCTTTTTTGGGGGGACACAATCAGGTTCACACACCTATTCCAGACACCAACTCAAAAGCACCAACAAAAAGTAAAACGGTCTCTACTCTGGTCTTTTCAGAAAACATGAATTCGCCAACAGTCCCCAGCTCTGTTGGCTCTGGGTCAACACTGCTAAGGCTGCACGCACTGTGAACTCTGCAAAGATAGGGAGAAAAAAAAAAGTAGTTGCTTACCTCATCTGCTTGCCTCAAAATGAGTTGGACAATCTAAATAGTTCTAAACTTTCTATGTGATGAAACAATTCAGGTATCAACTGATTTCATTCAAAATCCAGCTGAAATGTTCCCATTACAGATATTATTTCCGACCTTCACCTGTTATATTAGTATTTCAATCTGAAAACCTCACACGAAGCGAAAAGACAATTAGGAGATTTTGTCTTTGCTGCTCAGACCTTGACAGGAAACATAGCGCTTAATTTTGATAGATATGCATGAACAGGAGCAAAGAACAGGGCTGTTTCACCCCCAGGGCTGAAACTGGTGGTGGAGTGGAGATGAAGTTGGTCAGTCTGTAGACTGCTGGTTAGAGAGAAGGTATGCTGAGCTTTATGGGGAGATCCAGTGGACTGCGTGAGCTGATACTAGAGCTTCACTCAGGGACCTGGAGGATGGAAGTCCAGTTGGATAACACAGGTTGATAGAATATGTCCATGATGTCCATGAACCTAAAACAGACCAAAATGAAACTTTTTGGCAACAATGCTCCACTGTCGCATGAAGCGACAGTGGAGAGGAAAAAATCCCCGTTGTGAAAAAACCTCTGTCAGAACCAGGCCCAACATGGCAGTCTTCTGCTGGACCAGTTAAGATGAGCCTGGAGGGGCTGGAGGTGGGTTTTAACGAGGTCATCTGAATGGAGTCACAGCGCATCTGCCACCTGGGCACAGGAGCAGAAAAGTGCCTATCGGAAACCTTTTAAGATGCACTTTGGATGCCGATTGGCTTTTGTGGAAGTGTGATTCAAAGCTGATTGGCTGTGTCGCAGGTGGATGTATGAAAAGCAATGAGTTTCTTCAGTTTAACTTTGGCCTAGGCTCCATTAATCCCAACTAAAAGCTAAACAGTATTTTCAGTTTCAGGTTGAGCGTCAGATGACCCTGCATAGAGAAAGTGCTGCCAAACTTGAGTTGTCAAAGACGGTGATGAGAAAGGAAGAAGTTAAATATAAAGCAAAACCTAAAACAGAGTCTGTTTCTCCAGAATTTAGGACCAAGTCTCCAAATTAGGAGTTAAGGGTGTGTATTTCCACAGACTCCCTGGGGGGTAATGGAAGTCACATAGATTTTGTTGGAGGCCTGCAGCCCCCTGCTGCAGCAAACAGACACCAAGGACATTACTGTGTAGATTCAGAGTAATGATCAGCCAACCAGCTTCTGCTCTGGCTCTTTGTCACTCCTTAGGGACCACGAGCATCACTGAAGTAGTTCAAACTAATTTGATTTACCACCATGTCAGATTTCTCAAGTTGAAAAACTCTTTATCCAATCACGATCAATAAATAATACCTGCATCATCAAAGTTTAGTTGAAATGTCTCCGTTTTATAAATGTGGCCAACTCAGGCTCTAACATGGCAGCAGCCGAACAGATGGGTACATCATCTGTATTCAAAGAAAATGTTCTCTATGCTCTGGACATAGACCTTTTTGACCAGATAGTCAGGACTCAAGCATGTGATGATTATCAGCAGAAAGTAAAACCCTGCCTTATAAACCTCCCTTTCTCTTTTTCTTAAGAGAATTAAACATGTAACTGAAAGAAAATAGCCAGAAGTGTCCCTGCTTTCATAAAAACTCACCCTCAAAAAATCAGATCTTTTTCTTAAGACAAATGTATTGCATTCACAGAGATCAGGCTTCAGCTACTCTGAATGCCTTTCTCCAGAAATAACATAAAACACCAAGAGAAAATCACTATTGCTTGAAAAAGGTAAAACAGACTCCAGGTCTTGAATAAGTCCATTCTTTTAAGTTTCTGTTCCTTTCAAGCCTACATGATAGTATGAGATATGATACAAGAATGTATTGCAGGACAGGGATCCTCTCCGTGCAGAAGATTTGGAGATATCCTCAGTTTGCTCAAATGGGACACAAATGTTCAGTCACACAGAACTGGAAGCAAGCTTAAAGTCTTAAGCATTCTAAGAGAGAACAGGTCCAGGAAGAGACAAAAATTTATATGATTCGACCAAACGTAAGGGGTGGTGACTAGAGGCAATGAAAAACCAGCACCCATGGATAAAAAATAGAACATGTAACAATGCAAAACCAAGGGAAAACATTGGAAAAGGTGGAAGTGATCCAAAGTAGTGAACACAAAGACGACCTTTGACATGATTTACATAGAGAACCAATATAATCCCAAATCAATGTTTAAACATATTATAACCGAGAGTATGATAACTGAAAATAATTTCTAACATTTTACTTGGTTTTCTCTTTTAATTTCTTATTTTTAGGACTTGGAGTTGATTAAGTTTACAGCAGTGTTATGATTTTGTTCAGAAATTTGGATTTGGACATTATATAGACATGCACAAGTCAGATTTTCTGCCAGACCTGCCTCAGCCTTGTCCAGAGGAAACCCCTGGAGAAGATCAACTCTGTATAAATGACTTATCTCCAGAGAACAACATGAGCTTGAATCATAGGATGCAGTAGCATTTTAAGTTATGACAGGTGTGCCTTGGTTCTGTAAAAACAGTAAGAAGGGATTTAATAGTTTGAACCACAGAATTAGAGGAAAGGTAGATGACAGCATCATCTGCATAAAAGCGATGCATAAATTAAACAGCTCACTGCATCCTTCCTGATTGTGAAGGAGGCTCCACTCCTTCAGCTTTTGAGTTTGACTCAGTGTCAAGGATGTGCATCTGTTTGTAGCCATTTTTCACTTGTATAAAGTGCTGTATAAATACAGCTTATTTTTTTTAAAGTGGCAGACTCCTAAAACAAATCATTTTGAAAAGAGCACAAAAAAGACGCAATCAAGGAGGTAAATAATCGTTATTTGAGGCTGATATAGTGCTAAAAACATGCTTTTATAGACCATAGACCTTTCCTAAATGTTCAAAGGGAAGTATAATAGGTCCCCTTTAAGAAAACATGTGACTTGCATGTAAACAAGGAAGCACCATTTATAAATTTTCCCACTCCTGGATCCGGTGTCAAATATCATCACTTATAGTTTCCTTGAACACCTTAATGAAGAAATACAGATGTGGATAAACCTAATTTCATTCAGCACTTCTCTGTTGCAATCAGTTCCACGGAAATGGAAAAAGAGGATTTTGTTTGATCTGCACTCTTTGCTTGAAATATGTTGCTGCTTTGAAATGTGTACTGAAAAGATTTGAGCTTGATTCCATCATATGTCCATGTTTGTTTGTTTTGTTTTTTTTGTTCACAAATGTGTTTCAAATAAATTTTTTACAAGCCCATGTAGGAATCTGTACCAAATGACAAACGTTTATAAATATTCACCCTGGATATTTATTCATAAACCACTTACTTATAACACACACTTCAACATATTTGTATACAAATGTTAACACTGTAAAAAAAATGGCTTTATCGTTGTTATATACACATACACATATATATATATATATATATATATATATATATATATATATATATATATATATTTATTTATTTATTTATACACATATATATATATATATATACACACATTTGTGCCATGCAAAAGCTTTTGCTCCCTTAAACTATCTCAACTTTTGCCACATGTCATGCTTCCAACATAAAGTAATGAAGTTGTCCTGTTTTTGTGAAGAATCAAAAACAAGTGGGGCACAACCATGAAGTGGAACGAAGTTTATTGGAAATTTTTAACTTTTTTAACAAATAGAAAACTAAAGAGTGGGGCCCTTTACTTCCAATTCAGCAAACTCCCTCCAGAAGTTCAGTGAGGATCTATGAATGATCCAATGACTGATAATGATAATAGAATCAACCTGTGTGTAATCAAGTCTAAGTCTAATAAATGCACCTGATCTTTGATACTCTCAGAGGTCTGTTAAACCGCAGAGAGTATCATGAAGAACAAGGAACACACCAGGCAAGACCAAGATACTCTTTAAAAAAAATGATTTTTAAAATCCCAAAGAGCACTATGCAAGCGATAACATTGAAATGGAGTACAAAGACCTGGTTGTCCCTCTAAATGTTCAGCCCAAACAGCAAGACTGATCAGAGATGCAGCCAATAGGCCCATGATCACTCTGGATGAATTGCAGAGATCTACAGATGGGATGGGAGACTCTGTCCATCAGACAACAATCAGTCATATACAACACAATTAGTCTTTATGGAAGAGGGGCAAGAAGAAAGTAATTTCTTAATGATGTCCATAAAAAATGTTTTTAAAGTTTGCCACAAGCCACCTGGGAGACAAAGCAAACATTTGGAAGAAGGTGCTCCTGTCAGATGAAACCAAAATCAGACCAAAATGAAACTTTTTGGCAACAATGCAAAACATGTTTGGAGTAAAAGCAACACAGGTTATCACCCTGAACACATTATTCCCACTGTCTAACATGGTGGTGGCAGAATCATGGTTTGGGCCTCTTTTTCTTCAGCAGGGACAAAGAAGAAGGTTCAAATTGATGGGAAGGTGGATAGATCCAAATACAGGACCATTCTGGAAGAAAAGTTGGAGTCTGCAAAAGATCTGAGCTGGGACAGAGGTTTATCTTCCAAAAAGACAATGATCCAAAACAAAATTAAAATCTACAATGGAATGGTTCACATATAAACACATCCAGGTATTAGAAAGGCCAAGTCAAAGTCCAGACCTGAATCTAATTAAGAATCTGTTGCAAGAACTGTACTGCTCACAAACGCTCTCCATCCAGCCTCAGTGATGTCAAAAAAAAAAGTCCAATAAATTTAATTCCACTTAATGATTGTGTCCCACTTCTTGTTGTTTCTTCAAAAAAAAAATACAATTTTATGTCTTTATGTATGAAACCTTGCACTGTATATGTTAAACAAGCCTGATGGAGCTGCTTGTTTAATATAACATTGTTTAACATCTTGTTGAGCAGGGGTCCGTTTCACAAAGCAGGTTTACTGAAAAACTCAGTTTTCTAAACCTGAAATATGGAAAGCTCAGAGTTTTTCCATTTCATGAAGAGAGTTTCCTCAACTTTTTTCCAGTCACCCTATTGCATTCTCCCCAGAGTTAACCTGGTCGGGAGCAGGTTTTGTTCAGTAAACTCAGTGTCCTCTATTTCCCCTCTCCTTACAGCCAACTTTGTTTTATTTCCTGATTAAGTCTAAATTTTCTCCTAGTTTTGTGTATAAAAAAAAATTACATCAGCACTTTTTTTTTTTTTACAGAGAATTATTTTTACTTAACATGTATTCCCAATATCTTCCTTGTATTTTGACTATAAAAGATGTATTTCAGTTATCATAAATACATACTGAGTCAATCTGATAAATGTCAAAACAGCAAATAGTAAATATTTTTAGGTTTAGAAAACTTCATTCTTATTAGTATAATTTTGTTTTGGTTTTTTTCCCCCCCCGAAATTCAGTTTCTGCTGTAAAAATGTAAATTGTAAAAAAAAAAATGTAAAAAAAAATTATAGTTCACTCTAGGAATGTGATTTTGATCAGGAAGAATCTTATAGATCTACAAACAGAACAACTGTGACGAGACTTGCTTTGATTCTGTTTTATCTTCCTGTATTTTAATCATTTAAAGCACTTTGCATTGTCTTTGTACTGAATTGTGCTATACAAATAAATATGCCTTGCCTTGCCTTGAGACGGTTTTTATTAAATGTAAAAAAGGGCCTGCCATAGTCCACTTCATATACATCTACGCATTAACTCGAGCAACAATCTTCTCCTTCTCTATCATCCTCATCTTTGTAGCTGTATTGCTGTTTCTTTGTCTTTTTAATCTAGTTCCGGTGGGGTAAAATAGGCACTTCCTGTTGCCTGTTGTCATGGTGACACGTTGATTCGGGGCTTGACTGATGGCTTTTCTAAACTTGTTACGCACACGCTTTTCTGAGTGGACCGACCTACTTAAAGTTGATTGATCTAACTCATAGCAGCTGTTGTGAAATCAAAAACTCAAAAGAGTTCCTGACTTTAGGCTAGATCAATATAGAGTTGCGGATTTGAATTTAAGTTTGTTAAACCCTGGTGAAACGGACCCCAGGAAATATTCAATAAGATTTCTGCACATGTTGAAAGGTGTGTCAGTTCTATGTTCATGAGCAAGGCACTTTAATGTGTCAGGGGCATTTTTTTTTTCTTTTTTATAAATATTTTAAATCAATATTTGATATTACTAAATTGTCATTTAGTAAATATTTATTGATCATAACTTTTTTAAGCTTTGTATTATTTGAATTAATAGTGTGAATTTATAATTTTCTTTAATTGGAGGGTATGTAAACCTTTACACACAGCTGTATAAAACAGTTATTTTAGAGTGTCTTTACCTGTGATACTTTCTGTACAATTAGCATTGAGACATTTTTTAAACCTTAAATGCATTAAAGCATTAAAGATCCAATACACCAGAATAAAGTGGTGCAGCTTTTAATATTGTTTCAATTAAGTCAGATCCTGATATAACTTTAAGGTGCAATTCAGAAATGAATTCATGGTACCTTTTATGTTACTGAAACATCAATGTCTTCCCTGTTCATGGAAATCTGAATCATAGTCAGAGCGCCCTCTAGTGTGCAGTGATGGTCATTTCCGCCCTGTTTTTTTTTTCCTGATTGGACACATTCAGAGGTTTCTGCAGCCATGTAAAGCTACTCAGCAACATGGCACTGAATGAAAGTAAAGTTCAACGTCCACCTTCTCCAAACACTCCCCTCAAAGCTTGAAAGCCTGTCCAGCATGGCTCATTAAGCTGTCTCTGTGGGGACTGTTTGTCGTTCATTAATTAGAATAAAAACAGCCAGCGTCTGCAACAACACATGTGGAAAATAATCAAGAAATCGAAAGCGAGGAGGCGCAGATGAAAAGCTTCCTCTCTGGCTTACACTCTTTGCCCACAGGCCTGACAGCTTGCTTTTTTTTTCTTTTTTTTTATGGCTCTTAGTGTGTGATGAAGCAGTCCAGAGAGCAGAGGGACCTCAAAGCTGCACACAGATGCAGGGGCGTTTGAGGCGCACTGGCAGGCTGCCCTTGTTGATTTGGTAAAACTCAACCAGCTGCAGGAGGTCAATGAAAAGAGTCTCGCCGTCATCAATGCTGAAAAAGTTTTTGCCATCCTTCAACATCTGCAGAAGGGTTGAGATATAAAGTCAGGCCTTTTCTTAGGAGGGAGGTTTAAAGATGATCTGGGTAATAGTGACGGGAACTCACCGGGACGATGATGCAATGTTTGACCTTCAGCTCGTAACATAAAGACAGCACGAAGCAGTTCTCATGCATCTGGCTTCTACGTATTAGGAACACCCTGAGGACCCATAGACAGGATGAAAACAAAAACTTCCATGAAAATAAATAATTACAATAATTAAACAAACTTTTTGACTGTGACTTTATGGAACCATCTATGAGGACAAATAAAATTTATTATTGTAACTAAATTCAAATCAGGAGAATATCTTATCTATAGATACATTTTAATATTATTGGAATTTTACTAGGGTTGAACCAATTAATCGGATTAATCGATTATTTAAATAATTGTCAACTAATTTAGTAATTGATTCATCGTTAACTGGAGTATAGAGACTCTACAAAATGAACTTAGCTTCCAGAACAATCCACACGGAGCAGTAATAATACCGAAAATCAATATTTCGCATTTAAGGAAAAAATATATATATTATTTTATATTGTAAATATTTTCCTAAGGAACTTTTTGCTTTCCGCTTATTTATCCATTAATCAAAAAAAAAAAAATAATCGACACATTAATCATTAGGCAAAATAATCACAACAGGCTAAGAATAAGTAATGTGTTCTTTTCAAATGAAGTGATAAAAGTTGTCTGCTGTCAGATGGCTAAAACTTGAGATATTCAAGAACTTTATTCCAGACATCTCTAATGTGATTCTGTAGACAGTAAGGGTGTAAGAAAAACAAAATCATTCAAATATCAGGATATTGATATCTATCTATCTATCTATCTATCTATCTATCTATCTATCTATCTATCTATCTATCTATATAGATATATGTTGGTTTTAATTCAAAATAGAGCTGAATCGATTTTTTTTTTTTTAAATATCCCAAGGCAAACATCCATTTTATTGTCTAATTTTTTAAATAACTTCCAGCCGCTTTGGCAGCGCCAAGAGTCATAAGTATCATATCGCCAATTTCCTGCAAATGAATAGCCCAAGTAGACAGTATGTCTTAAAAGATCCTTCAGTTCAGCATTTAAAATGAAAATAGAGAAACTACATTTTCTTCCTCACCCATCTGCCAGCCCCTGCTTCTCTATCAGCCTTTCCGCCTCCTTTCTGGATAAACCACCATGAAACCACGGGTGAGTTTTGTGAACGACTATAAGGAAGGAGAGATAAATCAGTTGTTTTTTTTATTTTCTTATGAAAACATGTTGGGATTTGAACTCGCTTCCCCCTCGGCCTCACGTGGACTTACAGGAAGTCCCGGGCTCTGCGTTCATGTTCGACTGGCAGCACCTAAGGGCCTCTCTTTTCTGTCACAAAACAAGCAACGGAAAAGGTCAACAAATGTCAGATTATTTCTCTTCTCTCAATAGCTATTCTAAGTTGATACCTTCTGATTTATGTATAAAAAAATAAAACAGAAACCCATCTCAGCTCCAGCTGAGTCTCTGGAGGCCTCGGGTTTTAAAATGTAAAGGTTCATGACATGAAGGAAAAGAAGAAATAGGGACGGCTTCTATAGAAAGGCTAAAGGGGAAAGCTTCTTCCTCCTAAAAAGAATGTGACAGCAAGAGTTCAATTTGCAAAACTGTAATGAATATGAATTGTTGCAATAATTTTTATCGTCCATCAACTCCTCTGAATACAAAATCACTACACTACAACTGTCAATTTCCAAATTCAGTTGGATCGTTTATCAGTCTAATGACCAGGGTGTCTTTTAGGATCAATCTTTAGACAAGACAACAAGACTGAAAGTTGTTCCCTCTCACCCTCCAAGTCTGTCCTTCCTCCTGCTCTGCTCTCTGCGCCTCTGTCGGGTTTTCTATGACACGTCCTCCAGCATTACCTGAGAAGTCCATGGCCACCAAGCTATCCTCTGACTTGGACTGCAAAGACCACATGCACAGTTTAAGCCCACCGCGTACAGAAATATGAGATCGAATAAGTAGGTTGCATTATAGAAGACAAACTGACTCTGCCGTCTGTGAGCTTTGAGCCTTCTGGGCTACTTGGCGCCAACTTGGACATTTGGAAATTATTCCGAAGCCGCTCCCCATACTGCATACACAAAAACACACATAATGCTCACAATTTATGTTTATGTCTGTATTTTGCTGACACAATGAGATAAAAAAAAAAATCAAGAAATATGATGATGACTACCTTAAACAATCTTATAGCAGACATCCAGAGTGTTCGAATGTGTTCAGTTTCAGCACATATGATCTTTAAATCCTTAACTTGGCCTTGATTCCTGGTAGGCTGTGCAGAAACATCAACAACACATAAGTTACCATCAGAAATTATATCTGTCAGTCATGTGAATGACCGTTGAAGCAATTTTATAATTTTTGTTGAATAAGTTCAACTCTTTTATGGCAGGAAATTACAAATATATATTTTAGCTACCAATATTTTCCTTTCCATAATTTACTTTGGATTTTCCTCTTACCATTGTTAAGTCTTGTATGTTTTTACAAACACTGCTATGAAGAGTAATTACATTTTTTTTACTGATATATATGTATCTTGTGCCTTAAACCATAATAATTCATTATCTTAACTATGTCCATTGGGTGATGAAGATAAAAGTTTTGCTCTGCTGTTGACTTGGTTGTGCCTTTGCCCCCCACGGTGTTTGAGGACAGAAAAACCACTCCACATTGGATCTCTTTCTCTTTCTGTGAAACTGTCTGGGGGGGTCTTATTGTAAGAGGCACCAGCATGGAAAACCCCGGCCCAAGGTCCAGATCTCCAGACTGATAAGGTTAAGTGTTGATGCAGCCGAAATGCTGCAAAACAGACCATTTGCTACAATTTTCTCTGAGTTTCAGAATTGAGATTCTGACATATATATACTGTTAACGTTCATGTGTTTTCTCATATGTTCATATTTTGATTACCAATTATGGCCAAAAGTCATTTAATGGAGTCCTCATGTCTGCTGGCTCCTAGCTCATTTAGAGAAGGTAAAGAATCAGTTAACCAAAGGTTATTGGTTCCTGATTAAGAAAATCATTTAATCAAACATTTTTCCCCAAATAATGTTTTGTTCATCTCTTGTATGTAATATTGTGAATTGGTTTGAAAAGATTCCAATAGCTCCAAATTAGTTTAAAAGTAATTTGATCTTACTAAATTATTCAAGATAAACTTTTTGGTATTCAAAGCTAACTTTTGATATCATTGCATTATCTCTCGATTTTGGTTATCAACCATGTTTTTCCCTTTTACATAGTAGCTTAGATTCACTAATTTAGTCAAAACTTTTTACTATATATATATATATATATATATATATATATATATATATATATATATATATATATATTATCCAAACTAAGACATAACGGACTCTCACTA
>NW_015152170.1:89027-101205 GCF_000732505.1 Cyprinodon variegatus
TATAACACATTTAAAAAGCCTTAATTTATTACATTTGGAAACATTTATATATAGTCTTAACTTGCATCATTTATATATTCTTGTTATCAAACAATAAATGTATATCAGAAATATTTAGAGTAATGTATTTCTAGGGTTTACAACAACTAACTGGTTAAACTAATAGCATTTTGACTTGCTATTTTCACCTATTTATTTTGTTTGTTTTCTTGGAGGAACCCTCTATAAGACATTTACTGGAAATTTGTACTTTATTCATAAACAGAAACAGCATGCTGGATTTTACAGTGCATATCTACTGACTGCTGGAATTTATTTCCAAAGATCTAATGATAATAATATGGAAAATGTCCTTATAAAAGAGGTTTACCAAGAACTGATTTGTTAGAAATGACAAAGATTAACAAGGTGAGGAATATTTTTGTAAAAAAATTTCTACCTTTATACAGAAATTAAAGTCAGTTGGAGCTCCGTACAGTTTGCAGCCGTCAACTACTGTGTAAACGTTGGAAACATCCAAATCAGCAGCAAATCTCAGGTGCCGAGGATCCTGATTCCAACATAAAGATTGTGAAACATTAAAAAAAAAAAAAAAAAAAAAACATTGGGGGAAACACTGTAAATATTGAAATTCTTTCAGCAGCAATCCAGTTTATGAAAAGAGGTTTCCCAACCTTCTCAAAGCCTTTGGTGGATCTGTAGAGACCGGATCGTCGGAGGGTAAAGTACACCTTCTTCCAGGACTTCTTTCTGAGCCCCTTCAAGTACAGAAAGCCTTGGATCTGAGGAGATGTCCCGGGTGTCATCAGGCTCTGTTGATAAAAAGAAATTAGCTCCATCTCTAAAATGCATTTTAAAAACACACACTTAACTGCTTTGGATCCAATCCACAAGGTCTTGTTATCATTATCAATGTGTTTACTTTGAAGTTAACCAGTTTCTTTTTTTTTTTTTTACTAATATATTCAATTTAACATTGATTGGTAATCACACCACTGGCTGTCCAATCTCTTATTACACTGATGCACAGATTTAAATCTAGCAAATATGCATTCACATATATCATCAAAAATGATAAAAATTAAACCAAAAGTATGAGGTAAGATCACAATCAAAATAAACTTGTACATAAAAGCACAGTTGTGTACATATTAGTCAGACCACTGTTGTGAATCCATATTTTCAAACAGCCGCTCTAGTTTGTATTCATGATGAATAAAGCACAAATTTAAACTTGGGATTTGTATTCATTAGTTATGGAAGTTGTAACGATTTAAACTATATTTTTATGTGTTGCATTAGTTTACCGTACAAATGTTTGTTATGCACAACTTCTGAATAATATGTACACAACTGTTATTTTATGTACATGTTTATTTTGATTCTGATCTTACCTCATATAAAAGACACAAATGATGAGGAATTCATCTATAGATTATTCTTTTCTCAAACTGCCTTGCTGTTTCAAAGCTCCTTATTTCACCTGAATGAACTCCTCAGATGTCATCTTCTTTTTGGCATCTGTGCTGTCTGAGACCATTACCTCTGGGAAGAAGCGCTGCAGGAAAAATTATGAGAACTGTTAATAATTTGACTCACAAAAGTACTAGACTATAGATTTTCAAATAAAATATGTAAATATGTAAGAAAAAAACGGACATTACTGCTCTTGATTTTAAATCTTTATATGTGCAGAAAATATAATTAGTTTTTTTAAGAGACACTGTATGTGAAATGGTTCAGATATATTTTTATTAGCCATGCGAAGGGTTTGCATAAAACTGGGCAGATGTTGCTGTGTTTTCACTATGGTAACACCGACCATGTTTGCATATCCACAATCGCTGCCTATTTTTAAAAAATCAAATACCTCACCCTAAACACTGAATAACTGTGATAACTGCTATAATAAATATGTTTTATTGCAATGTTTTTTTGTTTTTTTGTTTTTTCAATTGCAGAAAAAGATTTATTTATCCTAACGTTTCTTTACACATCTTTGCCAGGGCGGACACAAAGTCTGTTAGCTGTAAATCAATTTTATGACACATTTATGTGCATTTCCTGATTACAGAAGCATGAGATGGAAAAAAACATGACTTCATCATTTCTGCAGCTTTAATAATGATACAAACAACTTCTTTTAAACCCAGACGATTCCCTGATACAACGAGCAGGTGTTTAAAAACCTGTTATTTTTCCAAATGTTTGAAATGTGAAATGTTTTACTAACATGTTTTACTAACACCTTTCTTCCATTTTGGAGACACAAATTGCAGAGAGGGCTCATTTCACAGAGCTCTGGGAAACTCCTTTGATCAGTTTGAATTATTTAAAATACTTAAAGCTGCACAGATGTCAGACTATAACATCTAAAGCCTGTCTGCACAGAATAAAACCTGCCGCTCTACATAATTAAACACAATAAAGGCAAAGCTTTACATACCATTTGTTTATTGAAGAACTCATACTTGGCATAGTTTTTAGAGAATACAAATCTCGTCTTGTCCTTCAGAGACCAGGTGGCCTGAACCTCCAGCACGAGCTCGTCATCCTCCAGGCATCTTTCTGAAAAGTCAGGGTGAAGCTTTAACCCAAACATGTCTTCTTACCATCAGTTTTAGTGCAGTAAAAGAGGAGATATCATGCAAAATCTACTTCATTTTTTAGCTCTTAAATAAATTTTGTTGTGTACCAAAAGTATTTAAAAGTTCAATAACAAATTTATTCTCTCAAGGTCTTTCATTAATGTATTATATAATGTTATGTCATGTTAATGTCATTTTGTCCAAATGCCAAATTGGACAAATTGCCAAAATGTCAAATTTTCTGTTTGGTCTAAGTATTTGTTGTTGATCACAAGGTCATGGACACAATCTAGCTAATTCTCATTTTTTTCCCCTTGCTTTATTTAGTTATTTATTTATTTATTTTATTTTAAGTTAAAGGATGATTAAACAACCCACATCAGAACCTCCTTGTGATGCCCATTAAAATTATTCTTCATGGAAATTTGAGTACATGAGTACGTTAAGTCCTCTTTGTTTGTTTCCATTTTTGTCTTAAGGAACACAGCTTCCAAAAGCAATCAGTGATGTTCCTGGCTCTAGTTTTGCTAAATTATTAACTCCTTAATAACCTTTAAAACCTATAGGCTTCTAAAATGTCTAGTGTAGCCAACAGGTGGGCAATGGACGGTTGGGGTCCTGTACAAAAGAGGCCTTTTAATTAAAATTCTTATTGTCATTATGAACAAAAATAAAATGAACTTTGGAGCTGTCATTAAAAGGCTTTAGGGAGTCTGTGTTCATTCACATTGGAGTTGCATTATATGCAACTAGTACATTTTGTTTTATATTATAGAAAATTATTAATAATAACATCTTTAGACCCCAACTCCTATGTGGCGTGTATTCTTAATTTCTCTTAGCTATTCGGGCTGAATAGGACTTGACCAGTGTAAAACCTCAATTTTTATTTTTTTATTTTATAAATTTTTATTCATATAGTCTGAAATATATGATGTCCACATAAAGACATTTATTTTAAGTTTCGATAAAGCACACTACATTTAAAATTGAGTAATACATTTGATAATTTTTTTCTTTTTGCCTAAAGACTATTGAGAGCTGTTTCATTCAAAATTAAATAAATACTGCTATTGATAAATTTTCAATAAATATTCTATTAAATAAATAAAACATCTCCATGAAATAAACAATATTATAAAACATTGGGTTTTTTTTTTTTGCTCAAATATTGATTCTTTACTTCGTTTATTTATGTTATTATTTATTTATTCCATAATGGAGATGTTTTTTTTGTGACACTTTCACTTTGTAAAGTTACCTTACATATTCACCACCGCCTCATTTAAAATAAAAGGAGCATAAAATGAAAAACTCAAAGAATAAAAAGTCACTGAATAGGTAAAGTAGCTTTACAAATTAAAAGTGTCACAAATAATAGTCCATTATGAGACAAATAAATAACGTAATTAATCAATCTCTGACTAAATAAAAAAATCTTGAAATATGATCAAATAAAATATTTATATTGTTTTATTTCATGAGGATATTTTATTCAATGGAACATTTATTGACAATTTATCAATAGCAGTATTTATTTCATTTAGAATAAAATGGCTCTCCATAGAAGACAGCAGCATGTATCCTTAGTGCATAAGAGAAAAAAAAATGTTGCCCCTTTGAACACTGCATCTTATTTGAATTACTGTTAATAATTGAAGAAAAACATATGCCTCTAACAAAGTTTAACATGGCATAAAAGATTTCACTTTCACTTTGAAATTACTACTTCAGACTTTGTCTCCTGTGGCTATATATTTGTGCCTCTTCCTGTTTGCTTTTCATCACTTTGAATGGATGTGTGAATTCTTCGCCTTATCAGCCCACTGAATTCTTCAAGTCTACCTATTGCAGATGTGCAACAGCCCTCAGGCAGTTACATGTAGTCTAATGTGTAGTTTGTGTTAAAATATTATCAGTAACATTACTGAAAGTTGTGAAAGGTTTACAGTTTATGTTACTATTTCGAATTAGCTAAGTTTTCTCTGCGCTTGTTCAAGAAGGTGAACCTTCAAGGGTAAAATACACAGATGCCATCGTTTTGAATGACATTTTTCTTTAACACTTTTGCTCTTCGTCAGATTCAAACACATTAACGGGAAATTAAAGGAAAAGTACGGTCATATTCAGAATTAAAATATCTGAAAGTACTTTAAATATGAAACTATTACATACTGTTCAATAAATGATAAGTATTTTTAATTAAGAGTAATTTTCATTTGGATGTGCTTTAGTAGAGGCATCCATGTTTGTTAAAGAACATTACTACCACCTACTGGTTTATGACGTCATGGTGCGGTATCGGCTGTTGATCAAGTCCCAATGCTGTATCTGGTCTTTGTCACAAAGAGTTGGCTACACATTACATATTTTTTCCTCTGGCCAAAAGTTTGATAAAACTTCGAAAACCTCCCTCTTCAAGTCTGCAATCCAACAACGAACCCGTCCGTGGAGGATCATGAATTGGATTTTGTTTTCACTTTTACCCGATGTATTACAACATCCAACTGCCATGCATGTGGGCATTGTCAGTTTAACTACAGCTCTCACAAATTTCAATGGTGAAGTCCTCTTGAAATCTTAAATAATTGTTGTTAATTGCAGATGTGTCTCTTCCCATTGATTTTGCTTGTAAAGCGAGGAGAATGGCGCTAGGCTTACTGCACCGTGACGTCACTGCCGGAAGATGTCAGGAGTGAGGTGTTACTATATTTGGTCAAAAATGGCCCCAGTGATAATGACGAAAATTATAATTTTTAGTTTTTTACTGATTTACGCTAAATTCATTAGATCACTGCAAATATATTAGTTTTAGGTATAAATAATGATCCACTGATTATTCCTTGCTGACTGGACTTTTCTTTTCATGGACAACTCTACTGTTGACATCTTTTAACACATTTTCTGCACTACTAAATTATCATACATCTGCTATCAAAACAAACATGTTGGGTGGAGTGGAACGCTCCTCAACTTGAAGGGGTTTTAAGTACCTCATTTGCATTTAGACAACAGCAAAACAAGACACTGCCGGAAAGACGTAAGAAATTACTCTGGTGAATGTCTAAATAGCTACAACTGCCAAAAATTCAGACCAATTCTACTTTATAAAATCAACCACTGAATGATTTAAATGAATAAATTTAGAAGCATGATGTGTTTAAGGTCAGAGTTACCTAGGCCCAGGGTGGGATAGTGTTCAAGGAGCGCCCAGTTCTGGTGATCACTGCAGTGAGCTGACCGGGCCAATAGGAGGCACACCTCTCTGGCAGTGGCTTGGGAAGAAACCCACACAGACCTGGAAGAGTTGTCCTCTCCATGGACTTTAATCAACTGAGAAAAAATGCAGCACAACACCTGCAGTTAAAAAGAGACACTCTAGGACCACTACATTGCATTGAAAAAGTGTTTACCGGAGCACTGGTCTTGTTTAAAGTAGTGTTGCACTGATACCGATGCCAGTATCGGACGGGGCCCCAACACTGCCCTAAAATGGTGGTATCGGTATCGGCGAGTACCAACAAATAGGGCACCGATACCATTTTAAGAGCCAAAAGTTTATTCAACTATTATCACTTATTCCAGGTAGGCAATAAAAAGTTCTACTTGATTCACTTTGTATTAGATTTTTTCCTGCTTCACAAAGGTAGGCAGCAGCTTGACAAAGCCATGATGGCAATTATTTTACATTATTATGGTATCGGTATCGGCCGATACTGTACAGCCAGGTATCGGGGCCAAAAAAGGGCATCAGCGCAACACTAGTTCAAAGCTTTTCTCTCACATGCAAATGTGACTAAGGTCACATGATAACACAGCTTAAAAGGTGGCTTTCACATGGTTTTATTAATCAAGGGGGAAAAAACTGTCTAAACCAATCAGTTACTAACTGAAAAATAAGTACCCCCTAAAATGTTGTATCAAACTGAGGGATTTTTAAAATTAGTTCAGACAAGTGAAAATTTTCAAGCGTGAACAGTGTATTTAAGATATCCCACATGATTCCAACTAGATGCAAGTCCAGACTCTAAATAGGCCACTAACAAAATACTGTTTTTATGGGGTTTTTTTTTTTTCAGCAATTCAGAGGTGGACTTGGTGGTGTGCTACAGATACCAAAAGAGAGCAAAGATCACAAAGTCAAGACTGAAAGTTCAAGTTCATGATTTTATTCTAGACACACATATTCCTGCTTTAATCAAGCCATTCAGCTGCTGAAGCAGCAAAGCCCGAAACATCACTCTATCCCACCATGGTGTAAAAGATGCTATTTTTTCTTAAATGTATAGTAGTTTTACAGCAGCTTTAGCTGGATGTATTTTAAAAAAAAGATTCCTCTTTTTTTTTTAGCATCTTTTTCTAAGATTTTATCTCTATGATTTGGTAAATTATAAAACTCGTCTAATGGCCATTTGTGGTCAGCAATGATTTTGGTTTTCCGATTATTCCACTAATGTTATTATACCCCAATTCTTTTTTAATGTTAAGCAAATAGGCTTAAGTTTTCCACGGTAAAAAAAAATGGAAATATATCTTCATTAAAAAGAACCTTTTTCTGTAATTTTCAATGTTCTTTATATGTTAAACAATAATTTGGTCTACTTAAAAACATAATAACCTTCTCTGTTGAACTATGAGCATTTACGTTTCCAAGTTTAGTCTCCAAATTTTGTTGGTTGTTAAAATAAATTATAAAAATTGATTTTAAAAATATAATTAGATGAGATCTAATCTGGGATTCTTTCCAGTTGTTTATTTTATTTATTTATTTATTTATTACGATTTTTTTTTTTTTTTTTTTTTTTATAAATAAGTTTCGCACTATAATCAGAAAACACAGCACAGGATATAACTGAACTTTTTATACATTCATAATAGGAAAAGATACATGTGACAGAAAACATATTTGAGCAAAAACAAAAACATTATTCTTGTTTTAGAAGGATTATTTCTATGGCCTTTTCAGTGAGCATTTATCCAAACATTGCTTCCACCCACATCTATGATATAAAAACTATCTGTCTCAGAATGTAAAATCCTTTAAGCACAAAATACACAAATAACCGAAAAGTAAAAAGATAGAGATTGCATGGTAAAAAGGAACTGCGAACTTGCAAATACATGGAAGTATCTGAAAACCTCAGTGTTCCAAATTCCAGGTGATTAATGTGTCTGACTCTCTTGCTTTTATTCCAGAATACACTGATACTCACCATAAGTGTTTTGGTGTTTGGAGTTTTGGTTTCTATTAGGGCTGAAACAATTAATTAGATTAAATGTGAAGAATCGATTATTGAAATAATTGTCAACTAATTTAGTAATCGATTAATCGTTAACTGGAGTATAGAGACTTTAAAATATACCTTTAGCTGACAAAGCAACCTACTTAGAGCAGAAATAATATATTTTTATTTTTTAAATATATAAACATTTTGCATTTAAGATTAAAAAAAAGTTTTTTCGTCTATTCATCCAGAACTACTCAAGTGGAAAAGTTTTGGTTTCACCTGGTTTAATTTCATAAAAAGTTTTCTTTAAGAAACCTTTTGCTATCCAATTAGTAATCGAAAAAAATAATTTACAGATTAGTTGCAGCCCCAGTTTTTATAAACTTACTGTAAATCGGATTAAAAAAACAAATTGTGAAGCTAAGAACATTTCGAGCACTACAAGAATCAAAAACCGTGCAATGGATAAGCTTTGGGGATCAAAAAGACAATTAAATTGGTCACTTTAAAATCTCCCTCTTAACACAACAGGACCTACCCTGCATCTCTCTGAACTGAGAATCAGCTGTGCTCATATACAAGATTAAATCTTTGCAGATTACTAACATGGCAGGATGATTCCCTAATCGAGTGAGACAACGTCTGCATCCGGCGACAGGTTTTAAAGCCAAGAGACGACAAACCTGCCCGGCAAGGAACCTATCACTAAATGAGATCAGACTGGTTGAGTGAGTGCTGGAGTCAATCAGGCAGAAATGAAGACGCTGTATCGACTTGAAAGGTTTACGCTGGAGAAAAACCTCTTTCCATAACCTCTCTCTGCATTCTGATTCACCTTATCTAGTCAGATTATTTTGGGCACTAACAAAGCAAGAAAAAAAAAAAAAACTCAATAATTACCTGACATTGTGTGGTTTCTACAACATAAAAAAGTAACCTCCCCTAAATGTTGAAAACTTCAGACTCTTGTCTAGTCATAGCATCGTATTTCAATCAAGTTACAATTATGGAAACTGCTGTAGGGCAAAAACAAGAAATGCACTCTGAGAACTGTGTGTGTGTGCTGCATTATAAAAAGGCCCCTAAGGGCTCGGTTGGCAGATGTCTGAACAGAATCTCACTTTGACAGATGAAGTTTAGAGCCCTGATCTGATTCAAGATGATTTCTTCTATCTCCTTTTGGTCACTTCTGTCTGTTGAAATATCTTAAAAACAGCCTTTGATTCCCTACAGTTCAACAAAACGATTAGGGAAACTGAAAAATGATGTTGGAAACTAAATTAACATTGAGAAAAGCAAAATTTAAGAAACTTTTACTTTAAAAGTAAAGAATGCCTGTAAATATGCACAAGTCATACGGCCTCTAATTTCAGTAACATACAAAATATCCAAATTTTGAGTGTTTGCATTTTATTGATGGCTTTTATGAACAAAGAATAATGAAGAGGGAATATTGCACACAAATGTTTAAATGAAGAAGAAAATCACCAAGGGGTAAAAACTCATGCTGTAAAACACAGCTTTCCTATATATATATATATATAAATATTTAAATTATTCTCCAGATGCAACATGAATAAACAAAATATCACAAAAGAGTTACATGGATTATTTCCTCCAACAGTGACTATTTCAAGTGTTTGAAATATGTCAGATTTACAGCTTATCTCAATTATTATTCAATACCACTGAAAACCAATAAAGAAAATATTCCTATGCTTTTTATCCATCAATGCAGAGCACCATGGAGTCTAAAGGTGTTCATCTGTATAGTTGCTTCTGGTCCCTCTCACCTTCCACTTCATGATACTCATTAGAGCAGGGATATCAGAATCCACACCTTGAGGGCAAAGGTGCACCTTTTAGATGTCTCTGCTTTAACCCATCAATAATTAGGTCCTAAGGAGACTCTGGAGAACTGTACTTCGTCTGAGTGGCTAATTAAGCCATTTGATTTGGGTTTGATGGACCAGGGAGATGTCTAAGAGTTGTAGCATTCTGGCCCTCCAGTATGGGAGTTTGACATCCCTGCCTTGGAGTATGTATGGGGTTTAAGTCAGTTGATCAGTTAGACAGTGATCCAATGCATAATAATAGCAAACTGACAATAAACTTTCCAGATAAAAGGTTGGACAGACTTTGGGGGTCAACTCAGGAGATAATCTAGCTCTGCAAGTCATTACACAAAGGAAACTTTATAATGGACTCATTCTAAGTAAAAGTGGATTTTCTACCTCTCCACTCCTCCTCTGGAATCTGGGAACTTGATTTCCAGTGAAATGGAAACTTTTTAATATTTATGTTGGACTTTAAATCCCTACATACGGTTTAGTCTTTCTCCTCCACAGCCCAGGTTGACATGCTTGTGATGTTTATTGTTCCAGAATCTTATTGTCACTACAATGTCACAGCTACAGAGCAACGAAATTAACTGTCTGTATTTAACCCATCCCCTTTGGGGAGTGATGGGCTGCCTTCGTGGGGTCGCCCAGGGAGCAGTGTGGGGGTTAAGGGTCTTTAATCAGGGACCAGAGTGGCAGTCTGTGGAAGTGGGTCTCAAACTCAGAACCTCAGGATTCCTCAACTCCCTAACCACTAGGCCGCCACTCCCCAAAGCAGGCATCAGCGTGTCTTTCTTAAGGACCCATTCTGGCAGCTCATTCCCCCCTGCTAGGATGCAATATTTGTATCTCTGGATACGTCTGTGTGCGGTGGCTCTAGATTGGAAGCTCTGATTCAAGGTGGAGTTCAGACATCTTGAATTTCTCCCAAATGCTTAAGTGACATCTACTTCAATGTTCTCTTAAAGCTTTTGTTATCCTCTTTGACCATTAACTTTTCCTTCCACTCAACTTTCCATTTATATTATGTATATTGCACTCTAAAAGTGAGATGAGGGGTTACTTTGGAAGGTGTCAACAACTGAAAAAAAAAAAAAAACTTTTCAATTACATTCTAATTTATTAAGATTCTTCTATAAAGCACGGAGGGGATGATTTAATACAATCTACTGGATTCGTTTGATAAAACTTTTAAAGCTTGAATCTGAATGAGGTTGGATTAACTAAAACATTGTTATATGAAGAGCAGGGTTTTCCAGAAACCAACACCACGATTAAATGCCTACAAACAATGCTCAGGCCCTACAGTATGAGATCCCAGTATTACAAAAGCTGTGTTGCGTGTCAGCCTGTTTGCATTTCAACCCTGGCAGGAGTCGCAAGCTGACATGCAAAAATAATTACAGACATGTTGATTCTGGCAGCGTTTCCAGATCTGACACACACGGTGTTACAATACAGCCCTTCCTCTCAATCAAAACAACACAAAACTTTGACTTAGGACAAGTTCAGACAAGTAAAGAGGATCTATTTAATGCAGTCACACATCAGACTATGTAGGCTTGGGCCACAATGAAGTGATTCAAAGGATTTCAAAGCTGATTATGGCTGCACAATGTTTAATGGCAATACTATAACTAATTATTTTAAGGAAGCAATTCATTACAATCATTTTTTATGTATTTTCTAATCTTTACTTGCCTTTTCTTTATCATAATGTCACCGGTGACATTATTTTTTGGTGAACTTTAACATACAGTGAGGAAAATAAGTATTTGTACACCCTGCTATTTTGCAAGTTCTCCCATTTAGAAATCATGGAATTTCCATTGTAGGTGGATGTCCACTTTGGGAAACATAATCTAAAAATAAAAATCCTGTACTCACAATATATGATTTTTCTAACTATGTATTTGTATGATTCAGCTGCAAATAAGTTCTTGAACACCTGTCTATTAAATAGAATTCTGACCCTCACTCCATTTATTATCCTAAATTAGATGCACCTGTTTGAAGTCGTTAGCTGCATAAAGACACCTGTCCACCCCATACAATCAATAAGGATCCAACTACTAACATGGCCAAGACCAAAGAGCTGTCCAAAGACAGTAGAGACTAAATTGTGCACCTCTACAAGGCTGGAAAGTGCTATGGGGAAATGGCCAAGATGCGCTGTGAAAAAAGGTCCACTGTTGGAGCAATGCCTGAAAAAATTCAGTTTAGGCAACTGGACGTGAAGCTCTCTCAAAGACGTTTCACCTCTAATCCAAGAGGCTTCTTCAGTTCTAACTAGTGGGTCTAACAAAGAATAAGGGGGGACAGAAGGTTTGATCCCTGCCACTGGATTGGCCAAGCAGGTCACATAGGAGGTGTTAATGGTCATTAGGGGGTTCTGATGGGTCGTTAACTCCCTTGTCAAGGTGGTTTTGTTCACATGCCTCATTGAAGTGTGAGTTAGGTGAGGGCGGCTGGAAGGTGAATCTTCTGAGTAAAGTTCCTAAAAGTGCTTTGTAGGTGGGTG
>NW_015152171.1:0-4278 GCF_000732505.1 Cyprinodon variegatus
CCTGGTTCTGCTGGAGGTTTCTTCCTGTTCAAAGGGAGTTTTTCCTCTCCACTGTCGCTACAAGCATGCTTAGTGTGAGGGATTGCTGAATTGAAAGAATGCATTTGAAGAAGGGAAAAAAAATCTGGACATCTAAAATCATACCGACTGGTTGATCAGCAGAATGAGTTTACCGTTTGTTAATATGACAGGTTTTTTCTGCATAAGAGGATGTAAACAACTACCACACGAGTTTAACCAGCTTCTTTAATCTAACAAAAAAAAATTAATTTACTAGACTGAAGCTCGGTACTCGACAGCAAAATGTTGTACTGGGAGACAGCAAAAAACCGTGCAGTAGATCAGCGTAGCGTGTTTATTGCAAACGCAGAGTTTGGACTTCCCTTTCTGCCACCAACAGGTCAGTTCTCTGCAGCGGCTCCTACTAGAGAGGGGAAGAGTAAACATCCAGAAGCCGACTATCAGAGGACTAAAATATGGGCAGGAAATAAAGACGCTTCAGCAAACTTCACATTTTAGGACGTTTTTCAACCACCTCAGCCGATCCTGCCTAAATTTCATAATACAGACGGCTTCAGAAAAGTGGCCAAATTTCAGCTGAATGTGGGAAGAAGAACACCTGTAACTAAATCAGAATAAACAGCATCAGTGAATCCAGACCTAGTTAGAATGAGATTCACTGAGCAGAACACTGGAGGAACCTCTTCCCTTTAGCTGGAGAAAAGACTTATGCTTTTAGATTAGTACATTTGCCTGTGTAATCAAAACTTTACTCAGCACCTTACAGAGACCTCTGAGCATCATTCTATTCAGTATACTTCTGTAGTGCCAATTCTCAACACGTCGTCTCAAAGCACTGTGCAGTTCACCAGATCATCCAGTCAGATTAGTTCAAAGCTTTCTATCTAAAGGCTGGTTTATGCTCAGAAACCAGGTCGTCTGCATGTGTGTCGCAGTTAACGCAGATATGCCCCGCCCCCTCCACAGACACTCTGCTGCACCTCTCCAAAATCGTAGGTTGAAAGGAGGCCTCTGATTGGTCGAATCTACTTCCGCTCTACACTATGCGCATTTTTTGTTTAGTTCCTTACCGGCCTGTTTTGTTTGTCTGACCGCTGTTGTGGAAAACGACTGGTGAAGACGGACCAGCTAGAAGAGTGAGGTGCGTGACAACGCTGGGACCCTTTTTCCACCTGGATCCCCGCTCTTTTTGGCCCTCATGTCCCTCCGTTGTCACACAAACTTGCTCCTTGCTTTTTTCCACTTCCTCACCACCTCAGCCGAATCTAAACCTACAGCTAGTTGGGGATTCTCCCTCTTGTGTTTTGACGTGGAATAACAGCGCAGACCACGCTTCAAAACTCAACATAATTCAAAAAATATCTGCCTCATACCTGCAATACACGGCTGCGGGAGGATAACCAGCTGATCGTGTCGACTCATTAATTCTTCAGCAATCCCTCACACCAAGCATGCTTGTAGTGACAGTGGAGAGGAAAAACTCCCTTTGAACAGAAAGAAACCTCCAGCAGAAGCAGGCCATCTGCTGAGGCTGACTGGGGTCATCATACACCCTGATTAGAGGTGTTTGCTGCATCAGTGGATCATCTCCATGTTTAGTTAAACCTGACTCAAGTGGATATTTTCTCTTTGGAGGAGGATATCAGACTACTTTTAAAACGTTTCTTTTAGTTACTATCACACCTATATTATTGTTTTGTTTGTTTTTAAGCTGAAGGGTAGGCTTGTGCATAAAGATGTAAATAAATCACAACTGTTCCATCTATATAATGTCCAGAAAATGTAGTGATAAAGACCAAAGCTCCCATCAGCGCAGCACACAGGCCAGGAGTTGGTGTTTACTGTGGGA
This sequence comes from Cyprinodon variegatus, assembly GCF_000732505.1. NCBI lineage: Eukaryota > Metazoa > Chordata > Actinopteri > Cyprinodontiformes > Cyprinodontidae > Cyprinodon > Cyprinodon variegatus. The sequence continues at coordinate 1,871 of NW_015152171.1, forward strand.
AACACCGGTGAGCAGAGCAGCTGGTTCCAGCTGGATCCACCGGGATCATGGAGCCTGACCGGGGTTCATGGCGCTGGGAGGGGAGGAGGACTCACCTTCATCTCTCCGGCTAGACCAGGGCTTCCAGCGCGAAAGACTTCAGGTCACTGGAAGACAAAACATCAGTATTATTAAAGCTGACTCTGCCATGGAAGACAGCCTGTCTCCAAAGAGCATTAGAAGCTAACCAACTAGCCACGCACTGTTAGCTCAGGCATTCTTAGCTTCCTCCGAGCTGCCCCCGCCCCCACCTCACCGGATCACTTCCCTAAACTTATCTCTTAACGTTGACTTTCACCTAATGCGGAGCAGCGGCCGGACTGGGCCGCCGGGATGAGCGGAGGGGTCGGTGAGGCTCAGGGTGCCAGCAGCGCGGCCATGGAGGAGCCTTCTCACTTCCCGCTTCGCCTCTGACTCACGTCGCCATCACAGCTCGCCATGTCAGTTAGCTGGGCTGCCTTCACCGCGTCCGTCGCTATAAAAACGCGCCGCTGAACCGCTGCTGGCCGAGGAAGTCCTGTCAGGGAGCCGACCCACACCCTCACTGAAGTCCTAGCGGCTGGGGAAAGGAGTCTGGCGGGTTTCGCCCCGTCCTTCGCCGCTGAGCGACATTTTAGCTAGCTGGCTATCAAGCGATTCAACGAGCCAGTTTGTCATCAGGGCGATTTAAACTGGATCGGAAGCGGAGCAGCCCGACACCAAAGCGCCCCGGAACGCGTTTGGTTTTAGATGAATAACAGAGTTTTATGCCGGTGAACAGATCATCCGTGTCAGCGATCTGAGCGCAAACTGTTGGGAAGTTATTTATTTAATAAGCGGCTCTCCCACAAAGGCGCAGGAGCTTCACATTGCTTCACTGCCATTCAGTTCCCAGCCAGCCCCGTCCTCTAACAGGCAGCCCGCCCCTCTCCTGCCACAAACTGCCCCTCCGAAGGTCTCCGCTCAATTCATGTTGTGTCTAAAATAAACCGTTATTCAGCTGGAAGTCATAAAGGATCATTACTTACATTCACATTCGCCGTTGCTTCCTCTCTTTCTCGGGCTGCAAAAGCGATACACGGACAACAAGCTGTTGAGCACCGAGCTGTGTTTCCCGACACGTGATTGGTCGAGGCAACAGCGGCAGTCCCCAACGCCATATCTCATTGGATGAATCTTTCCACCATTTTCATTGGCTGTACTGAATACGACGCCTCTATTGGTCGATACGAACACGGCGCCACAAGGGAAATGACGACAACAGCTAGGCGACTGTCCAATCACACGCGAGGTTAGATGGAAGAGCAAAAAAATGCGGAATAGAAAAGAGGCGATTGGGTGAATACTTTTGGTTCCAGCAGCGGAGGGCTGTGATTGGCTGCGCGGTCTTCCTTGTTTGTACCAACACTGTAGAAAGCCCATCCCATCTACGTGCTGGAGATGTGCGCACTATACTTCATCTGCTATCATCGGAGATCAATGACTTCTGTCAGACATTAGTTAGTCCACTTTTTAAGGATTTGCTGGGTTTCGTTTAAAAAAACATCTAAGACAAGAATAAGAAGGCATTAAAAGGCCGCTGATCCTGACGTCACCCCGGTGACCCACTGATTAATGACCGCAAACATGAAGAGAAACACTTGTAGACCGCGACCATCGAGTTTTTAGTGTCTATGGTTGGTGGTCTGGGTCTGCTCAGCAGGATAATCCATAGAAACATGTCGGTCTGACCCTTATTGGTGGCGGGGAAGCCGCCGTGGACCGAACAGCGGAGTTATACGTCATACGAAGACGTAATAGCGAGAGGCACGTGGGGCCAGTGTGGGTGATGGTGATCCGGTTATAACTAATGGACGCCCTGTTTGATTAAAACTGGGAAGTGACATTGAGTCACTGTTATTGTAAGCATAGTTTCTAGTTTACAGCTAATAGAAAAATAGTTTCACACAAAACTGAGAAAAACCAGGAAATAAATAAATGTCCTGAACAATCAGCCCATGGTACCATGAGGTGTCCAGGAAGTCCAGCATGTTTGGACTTCAGCTCAGCTGCGGTTTGCGTTCTGGTGAGCCTCTTAATGACAGCAGCCTGCAGGGGAAACCACAGGGGATGAACCTTTCCCACAGCGGGTCAGCACCAAGTCCTGCTGGGAAATTAAAACCTGCATCCATGGGGGGGATTGACCAATTAGGCAATACTGAACAGCTGCCTAGGGCCCCCCAAAAAAACTGTTTCCATGTATGGTTAACTATTCCTTATTTGTGAAAATTGTTTTTGATAAAAAATCTTTTTGCAAAAATCCCATCATAACGCTTATAATATTAAGTGTAACACCAAATCTAGCAACTTTGTCTTGCTACTGGAGACTTTGGAGACAACATCTAAAAGCA
>NW_015152171.1:6423-7871 GCF_000732505.1 Cyprinodon variegatus
ATGTTTCACAATAAATTGTTTATTGATAACGAATTACTTTATTTAGGATTTTTAATGGCTGTGGGTTTTATTTAAACATACTGTCATTAAAGTTTTAGAATATTTATAGCATTTTCATAAACTGTTTGCAGTATAAAGCAAAATAAAGCAAAGCGACCATAGGGATGGATGGGCTATTAATTTAATTCACAATACAATCACAATTTAAGAAAACACAATTATTAAATCACAGAGGCACTTCATTTTGGTCAAGTTACATCTAACAAGACTTAGAAGCTATTTTTTTCAGTCCAGCATTTCATGTGGTGGTTTAAGTTGAAACTTAATTTGCTGCCTCAAAAAAGCAAAGCCAAACTTCCAGCTGGAACACAGATGGATCCATGCAAGTAGAAGTTAGTACTTTTCCTAACAAATCTTACAGTAAAGTTACCTAACCCTAACCCTAACAACGGACTTCAGACTAGTTTTCAAAGTCAAGAAAAACTGAAACCCTGGAGTGAAACATCTACATGCTTATACCCTAACCCTAACCCTAACAACGGACTTCAGACTAGTTTTCAAAGTCAAGAAAAACTGAAACCCTGGAGTGAAACATCTACATGCTTATAGTTGGTGCCAAAGAAAATCAAAATAAAATCACAAATGCAACATTGGTTAAAAATAATCACAATTTATAATTTTTGCAAAACGGTTCAGCCCTAGTTACCATTGGTGCTCAGAAACAATCACCTCAGATCAGTTCTAATAACCAAATGCTTTCTGAACCAGAGCTGGCTACTACTTTCATTTACTATAGTAACTTTATGACGTCATACACGCCCCGCTTTGTTTTTAAAAGATATAAATATATAAAATCTAACGGCGGATGTCTGGGGGACAGTGATTGGCCTCCATGTTCTGAATGCTGGCGTACCATAAAGAATAAATGATGAACAGTTTAGTTTGTGCCTTCAAGTCGTTGCCCATAGGAAGACGTTACTGGATATAACGGAATATCTTCAGAACGGCTCCAAATGACACTAAACTCATATGGGTGAGTAGAACATGATGGAATAATATACAAAATGTATTTTGTATATATATTTTTTTTGTTATTTCATTATTTAAAACAACATAATTAAAATATTTTATGTTTCTTAACATAATTTAGTGAATACTAAATCAGATGTTCTGATCACTTAGTTACTTCTGACCAGACACTTTTTTCCTCTCTAATCATTTCTTAGATTATTCCTTTTTCCTGTGATTTGGGTGAAACTATGTCTGAGTGTCGCTGCTCTGATTGAGAACAACTTTTAGGTCCTTCATCCTCCTCTAGAACTCAGAAGGGAACAGTCATGAAGGTTGGGCTTAAACTGCACATTTCTAAAGCTCTTTCATTTGTGCTTCAGCACAGAAAGACAAACCATTTATTTAAAGATTTACATTTTCAGGCAGGATTTTACCAA
>NW_015152171.1:10235-11432 GCF_000732505.1 Cyprinodon variegatus
TCTGGTGAACTGTAAAGTGCCTTGAGATGACATGTGTTGTGAATTTGGCGCTATATAAATAAACTGAATTGAATTGAAAGTAGCCACCCCCTAGATCAGCCACTGCATTACAGTAAATACAGCCGCTTTGGATGTTATCATCCCAATAAATGGTTGATATTAGCGGTTATCAGTACCATAAAATGCCTTCAGATTGTGCTAGTTGGCTCAGTGGTTCTTATAACAGATTTAATTCTGATCCTAACCCTAAAATAATTCCTTTTCCCCCCATGGAAATAATTGATCTATTTATGTGTAATCACAGAACAATTTCAGTAGTTCTTCATCTACTGTAAAGATAAATGAACAAAAATAATTGTTATTAGTTTAGGTTATCGGTTGCATAGAATGGCTTCAGATTGTGTCAGTAGGCTCAGTAGGCTGTTATCACTAAATTAATTCTAATACCAACCCTAAAGTAATTCCTCTTCCCCCATGGATTTTTAAAATCTTTTTATGTGTAATCTAAAAATAATTTCAGTAGTTTTTATGTCCTCTGAAAATTAATGAATAAAAATAAAATCTGCATGTCACTCATATTAAACAAACCAAGAACAAATAAATCTCATATCCTGTCAACTGAGTTGTAGAATCCTCTCCCTATAAATATTTGATTCTCTGTAAGAAAGTGATGATCATTCTTTGATAGGATCATCGTCAAACGGACATGCAATGTTTGTTTTTAAAAGCTAATTTGTCCAAAGGACCTGGTGAATTATCTTAATGCACAAACCTATGACAAAAATCATACTAAATCAGTAAATGATACAATCTGATTGACTGTAAGGAGAGCAGAGACAGGGGACACCCTGAGTTTACTGAAACAAGCTGCTGCTGACCAGGTTAGCTCTGGGGAGGATGTTACTATGGCAACAGAAACGGAGGTTGAGAAAACTCGCTTCATGAAATGGAAAACGCAGAGTTTCCCTGATTTCAGGTTTAGAAAACTTAGAGTTTTCAGTAAAGCTGCTTTGTGAAAGGGACCCCAGGTGTTGCCAGATCCTAGTAACTAAATCATAGAGGTGAGATTTGGCTTCTTCTAGATGCTGCATTTCTTAGATTCAAGCAAAAATGAAAAATAAAAAAACAATGCGCATGAACATCAGTCAAGCTTCTGAACGTCGATGATGAATTCAGGAAGCAAAGGAGCTAAGAGGC
>NW_015152171.1:13171-15441 GCF_000732505.1 Cyprinodon variegatus
TAAAGTAATAAAACAAACAACTAGTGAATGATAATAAGTGTTCTATAAACACAACTTACTGTATTTATTGCAGATATAATTACTTTATAGTAGATATACATCTATTTTATAATCTACCATGCTGCATCTAAAGGTGCTCAGTTTGTAATTAGGAACTATTTTATGCTATAAATATATAGTATAATATTAACTATATGGGTCTGATGTTTATGGTACAAAGTACAAATACTTCCTTATTTTACTTAAGTTGAAATGTTGTCTTTCTATAATTACTGGAGTAATTCTTCTTTAAACAACCTTTTACTTCTACTGCTTACATTTAAAAAAATAGATGGGTTATTTGTGTTTCATTTAAGCTAATTTTCATTATAGCCAGTTGGTATTTAAAGAAAAATAAAAACCATCAAAATGATCATTTTCCCTCTACCCTCAATTTCAGAGGAGGAACGCTCTGCCTTTGATGCTGCTTTTACACCTGAGGAGGTTTGGGCGGCAATCCATTCAATGCAAAATGGAAAATGCCCTGGTCCGGATGGATTTCCTCTGGTATTTTTCAAGAAATTCTGGCCTGAGATCCTTCCCATCCTTTTACCTGCTATAAATGATATTTTAACTAGAGGTGTACCCCCGTCTTGGAATTCTGCTTCTATCAGCTTATTGTTGAAAGATAAAAACTCCCTAGATTGCTCATCCTATAGGCCTATCAGTCTCCTTAATGTTGATCACATAATTGTTGCCAAGGTGTTGGCACGGAGACTAGAAAAGATTCTTCCGAAAATAATAAACCCCGACCAGACAGGTTTTGTGAGATCTAGATATGGAACAGACAATGTGCGTCGTGCTCTGAACATCATTCATTATCATCAGAAAGACCCGGCTTTGCTTATCTCTCTCGATGCAGAAAAAGCCTTCGACCAGGTAGAATGGACCTTTTTATTCCTAGTTTTACAGAAATTTGGCATGGGCCCTAATTTTATTAACATAATTAAATCCTTCTATTCCAATCCAGTAGCCATGGTAAATACTAACGGTTTGCTGTCGGATGGTTTTTCTGTTCAGAGGGGTTCTAGACAGGGGTGCCCCTTGTCACCTCTGTTGTTTACGTTGTTCATTGAACCCTTGGCTGCGGCTATTAGATCTAATCCAGACATCTGTGGAATTAGGATAGGTGAAGATCACCATGTGATCTCTCTATTTGTGGATGATGTTCTTTTATACCTGAAACACCCAAATAAATCGGTCCCGGCTCTTCTTAGTTCCATAGATAAATTCAGTGCTCTCTAGGGTTATAAGATTAATTTAGGCAAGTCAGTCGCTTCTCCTTTTAATATCCATCAAGATATGGTGCTACAACCTATTTTTCAATTATCTAAAAGAGGTTTTAAGTACTTGGGCATCTTTATTACCCCTGATCTGAAAGATTTATTCTCATCAAGCTACTCCCCCCTAGTTCAAAACATTAAGAACGATCTGTTGAAATGGTCTACTTTACCTTTATCACTTGGGGTTAATACATTAAAAATGAATATTCTCCCTCGCTTAAACTACCTGTTCCAAAACCTCCCTTGCTACTTGTCCCTTAAATTCTTTAAATCCCTTAATTCTTATATTTCTCATTTTATTTGGAACAATAAGCATCAACAAATTAGTTTCTCCACTCTTACTAAACCAAAGCAGTTGGGAGGTTTATCTCTACCCAATTTGCAGCTCTACTACTGGTCTGCCCAGCTTAAAATGATGTCTGATTGGTTTTCTAGTAGAGACACTTGCTCATGGCGGGGCCTTGAATCTTTATCTTGTTGTCCTAGAAGGTTAAGTACTCTCCCTTTTATCAATACCATAGATCAATTGGATTCATTAAAGGAAACCATGGTAGTTTATAGTACCCTGTTAGCCTGGCAAGACATAAAGAAATACTTAAATATTCCCCTCTCTATCTCAATTAGATCCCCCCTGACCTTAAATCCGGACCTACCAACCTCTATTAGAAGTATTGGTCTACTGAATTGGTCTCATTCTGGTCTAAACAATTTCTCTGATCTGTTGGTTTCCGATGATATTAAATCATTCAATCAAATTAGGGATATGAGCAACATTCCTCAGAAAGATTTTTATAAATATCTTCAAATTCTGCATTTTATGGATTCATTATTTCGGTCTAATGCATTCTGTAGGGAACTGACGGACTTAGAAAGTATGTCTGGTTTCAACCAACTCTCCATAGCGTCTGATTTCTAAATTCTATGCCCTCTTTCTATAGCCTGGGTGCC
>NW_015152171.1:17170-18198 GCF_000732505.1 Cyprinodon variegatus
TACTCCGACGTCGAGAATCAAGAATCCACCTTTCGTATTCCATTTTCAGAGTTTTTTAAAGTGTTTAACAGAGACGTTAGCACCTGAATTCTCCTTTAATATCCATCAAGATATGGTGCTACAACCTATTTTTCAATTATCTAAAAGAGGTTTTAAGTACTTGGGCATCTTTATTACCCCTGATCTGAAAGATTTATTCTCATCAAGCTACTCCCCCCTAGTTCAAAACATTAAGAACGATCTGTTGAAATGGTCTACTTTACCTATATCACTTAGGGTTAATACAGTAAAAATGAATATGCTCCCTCGCTTAAACTACCTGTTCCAAAACCTCCCTTGCTACTTGTCCCTTAAATTCTTTAAATCCCTTAATTCTTATATTTCTCGTTTTATTTGGAACAATAAGCATCAACGAATTAGGTTCTCCACTCTTACTAACCAGAAGCAGTTGGGAAGTTTATCTCTACCCAATTTGCAGCTCTACTACTGGTCTGCCCAGCTTAAAATTATGTCTGATTGGTTTTCTAGTAGAGACACTTGCTCATGGCGGGGCCTCGAATCTTTATCTTGTTGTCCTAGAAGGTTAAGTACTCTCCCTTTTATCAATACTATAGATCAATTGGATTCATTAAAGGAAACCATGGTAGTTTATAGTACCCTGTTAGCCTGGCAAGACATAAAGAAATACTTAAATATTCCCCTCTCTATCTCAATTAGATCCTCCCTGACCTTAAATCCGGACCTACCAACCTCTATTAGAAGTATTGGTCTACTGAATTGGTCTCATTCTGGTCTAAACAATTTCTCTGATCTGTTGGTTTCTGATGATATTAAATCATTCAATCAAATTAGGGATATGAGCAACATTCCTCAGAAAGATTTTTATAAATATCTTCAAATTCTGCATTTTATGGATTCATTATTTTGGTCTAAAGCATTCCGTAGGGAACTGACGGACTTAGAAAATGTTCTGGTTTCAACCAATTCTCCAAAGGGTCTGATTTCTAAATTCTATGTACTCTTACTAT
>NW_015152171.1:18953-27029 GCF_000732505.1 Cyprinodon variegatus
TGGTCATGTGATTGTTAAGATCCTTCTTGAGGGATGTTCATTTAGTAATTAAAAAGGTTTTGGGGATACGCTTCCTTTTGTCTCCTGTGCTTTATCTTTTATCTCATCTGGGTGCACATTCTAAATCCTTGTTTACAATTCTTCAATTTCTTGCCAAGAAATGTATTTGGTTACAGTGGACCTCTCCTTCTGCTCCCACAGTAAATATGTGGCTCACACAGATATCTGTTATCCTTCCTTTGGAAAAGCTGTCCCATGATCTCAACCATAAATCAGACACATTTCTGGCACTTTGGGGTCCCCTTGAGTCTTTTCTGCTTGATCACTAGGATCCTAGTTTTTTCTTCTTTTTATTTTCTTCTTTTTTTTTTTCTTCTTTTCATTTTCTTATATAGCACTGTTTATGTTTGCTTGCTTCTGTTCTCCTCGTTTGATGGCTAAGGGGTGAGGTGGATGTGAGAGGATTGACTCCTTGTTCCTTATTCATGTGGGGTATATTGTTTTTTTTTTTGGTACAGTTTACCCTCTAACTTCTAGCAAAGTGTTTTTAAACAGCAGGATTTCTAATAAAGCTGAATAGTTCGACTCCTCAGTGAAGGACTGATGCTGGGCTTCTCTGCAGCAATATTAGTGCCGAGCGCACAGCTATGAAGCGCGGATAGAGCAGGTGGAGCGCGCACAGAGACGGAAGTGAGCGCGAGGACAGTGGTTGGAGAAGAGCTGAGCGCGCGCCTGTTGTGTCACTGCGGCCAAATGTTGCTCCATAGGGTTCTGGTTCTGTTTGGTTCTGATGGCTCTGTAGTGTTTCTGTCCTGTTGAATCCTGCTGGAAATACTCACTGACATCATGACATATTTCATCATCTTCCTCATCCACTGACAAAGTTCTTCTTCCCTCCACCTCTCTATTTGAGCTCCTTTAATAGTTCCTGTGTTTCCTCTGCTGATTTCCGATGAGACTTTGACAGATATGTTTATCAGACATTTAGCAAAATACAGAACAGATCACTTCCTGTTTCACTTCCTGATTGATTCAACACGAGATGAAATGTTTCCTCAACAAGTCTGACCCCCCCACCCCACCACCACGCTGCGGTGGAGGAACATTAACTTTAAGCCAAATAAAAGTTTAAAATCGATCCTAAAGTGTTCAGTAGAAAGTGTCAGAACTCACCCTGGTTACTGTCTGGATGTCTGCGACTTAAAATGGAGACTGAAGGAAATAAACTGAAATACTTTCAGTTTCACCTGATCACATGATTGGCTGCTGCTTCTGCACCGTTGTGCGCATGCGCAGCTTTCTACAGGCGAGTCACCTTTTTCAGGCGATTACTAAAAACTACTAAAAGTAGTTCTTCAAATCTCCAACTAATCACTCAGAGGTCTGAAGCAGCAGCTGCAAACGGTTCATTAATCATAAAAGATATAAAACTAAGAAGTAGTTCCTGTTTTTTTATTATTAATTTCATAGTCTTCATAGTCTTCTTCTTCATAGTTTTCCAATGTATTATATGTTTCACAATCTTTAATCACAATGTCAATAAAACATTTCATGCGATAAAAGGAGCAGGAAGAACAATTCTCACTGACTTCAGCCTGATTAATGTTTTAAAATCTATAAATCCAGTCAGACACATTTTTCTGTCTTTGAAAATACACATATAGATAAACTCAATATTCTCAATGTTTTTCCTACATCATCCTCAATTTTTCTGTTTCTTTATCTTCCCTTTCTTCTCTTTTTCTACTTGTAGATTTTTACAACTTTTTCATAAATATGAGAGATTTTGTTTGTATTGTAACACTCACCGGCGTTACAGTATTTATAGTTAAGCTGATAATATTTAAACATCAGTTGAAATCTTTTCCACTTTTTCACTTCAGCCACAGAAGCACATTTATTTTAGTTTGTTTTTAAAAAATATATATTTAAAGTCATTATTTCTTCTGCTAGTTTCTCAGGTTGCAGAGAAAATGTTTGCAGACCAGCTGGTCAGAGGCCAAACTTTGCTCTTTGCTAAACTCAGAGTGTTTGTATTGTAGAACAATCAGGTTCCTTCAATCACCTTGATTTCATAAACAGTCCTGATGCTCTTTTGGAGCAGAGCAATTAATAATTCTTATTCCCCTCTTTTTTACAATGAATAAAGAAACCAAAGCTTTTTTTAATGATTTTTAATGATTGCCTATTTTTACTAAAGCATGATTGTAGATGCATAATTTCTTGCTCAACAGATTTCATGTTGATATCAAATTCTGACAGAAGAAAATTAGTATCATCTGCAAAGAGAACGAATCACAGTGTCTGTGATACATCACAGTTAATACAAAGTTTATTCCCCAACACTGAGCCATGAGGGACTTCATCTAGAATTACTGGAAATACTTCATTTAGAGTCATGGTGACTCACATATTCGGTGTATTGCTGTCTAGTTTCTAAATATCTACTGACCCTGTTTAGCTCTAAACCTCTTATTTTATATGTTTGCTGCAATTGGGAGAATCAAAAGCCTTTTTCAAGTCGATAAAAACTCCAACGGTATGAGTTTTATTTTGTCATGTTTGAAAAGAACAGCCCTTTTAACGAGCAAGTCGTGTTTTTTCCCAGAACATTACAATACAACTGCAGTACTCAGAAGACACAGCAGATGGCAGCTTAACAGCCTCTCCAAACTTAGAGCAAAGATATAGGCCTGTAATTATTAAGACTGAGCTTAATATCTGATTTAAAAAGATATATAATCTTTTTATTTATTCAGGACAGGGACGCTGTTATTGATCTCACCAAGGTAACGGGTTTGCAGCACTTTATTTTTACCTTTCCAACTATCATTAATATGTGAGGGAATAGATTTGGACCAATATTAACAAAAACTTGAAGTAATCTCTACATTTTGCTCATTAATCAAGAAGGATGTTTGACTAGGAATTACTGTCGATAACATCTCTGACCACCTTCAACATTCCTTTAATATAGTTTTTTATTTCCAATATCAAATTTGTGTAACAATCTTTATTTGCATGTCTGGTTATTTTTGTAGGCCTTGTATCATTTTTCAATATGTTCTGACTGACATTTTATATTGAATTTTAGTCTTGATTCAATTAAGTTTATTTATATGATGCTGATTCAAAGCTTGTCATCTCAAGGCCCTTTATAGAGACAATTCAACCAGATCATCCAGTCAGATTGGTTCAAAGATTTCTATCTAAGGAAAACCAGTTGATTGCATCGACTCATTGACTCTTCAGCAATCCCTCACACTAAGCATGCAAAAGACAACTGTGAACCAGCTCCACAGACGGCCCGCTTCAAAAAACACACAGCCAGGGAGAGCCAAGCCAGCTCCCACATAGGAGGATGAAGATAGCACATCCAGCAAGACACAGTCAGAGAAACAGGACTACACTGGAAAACAGGCCAAGCTCCAACATCTAGAAACAAAGGTGTTGATGGCAGCAGCACAGCTGATATTTCTCTCCAGGATGGAGTCACAGCCAAACAGGAACAGACCAGATGAAGCTACTATGAGAAAAAGCAGAGAGAGCAGAACGTTAGAGATTGAACTAACAGATTCTGCAGAGTGGGAGAATAGAGATAGAATGAAGCAGAATGATGAAAAAGGGGTCCCTATGTCCTCCAGCAGTCTAAGCCTATAGCAGCAGAACTATAGAGATAGCTCAGATAGCTTAATGAAAATATTTCTGTTGAATTTTAGAGTCTTTGTTTTTATCCTTGTGGTATCGAAAATGGTATCGAGTATCAAATATTTTCCTTAGTATCGATATTGAGTTGAAAAGTTTAGTATCGTGACAGCCCTAGCCTTTACAGAATAAAACTGGTGGTTGGTTCCACAGGAGAGGAGCCTGATAACTAAAAGATCTGCCTCCCATTCTACTTTTAGAAGTTCTAGGAACCACTAGTAAACCTGCAGATTGAGAGTGAAGTGCTCTGTTAGGAACATAAGGAACAATCAGATCTCTGATATCAGATGGAGCTTGGCCATTTAAGGCTTTATATGTGAGAAGGAGGATTTTAAATTCTATTCTGGATTTAACAGGAAGCCAATGAAGAGAAGCTAGGATAGGAGAGATATGATCTCTCTTTTTCATTTTCATCAGAACTCTGGCTGCAGCATTTTGGATCAGCTGAAGGCTTTTAACTACAGTTTGTGGACTTCCTGATAGTAAAGAATTACAATAGTCCAGCCTTGAAGTAACAAATGCATGGACTAGTTTCTCAGCATCACCCCTGGACAGAAGATTTCTCATTTTTGCAATATTCCTCACATGAAAGAAGGAAATTCTAGAAACCTCTTTGATATGGGATTTAAATGACAGGTCCTGATCAAAAATAACACCAAGATTTTTTACTTTATTATCTGAAATCAGTTTAATCCCATCCAAATGAATTGACTGGCTAATCAGCTTCTTTTTCAGAGACTCTGGTCCAAAGACTATAACTTCTGTTTTGTCTGCATTCAGAAGCAGAAAGTTAAGAGTCATCCAGGTTTTTATGTCTTCAAGACATGCCTGTAATCTATGTAATGGGTTAGCTTCATCTGGATTTATAGACAGATATAGCTGGGTATCACCAGCATAACAGTGGAAATTAATCCCATGCTGTCTAATAACTCTACCAATTGGGAGCATGTATAAAGTAAAGAAAATTGGTCCTAGCACTGATCCCTGTGGTACTCCACAGGTAACCTTTGAGCATGTTGAAGATCTGTCAGTAACATGAACAAACTGTCTTAACCTTCTGTCTTAGTCACTGGTAAGTTTAAATGCAAACCTTTTCAAAGTGGAATAAAGTCATAATTCCACATTCATCAGAGCCAGTGAACCTTTAAACATTGATAAACAACATCTAGTGTGTGTAGTGCTTATAAAATTAGTATAAATGTAGCAAGAAATGCTGCTTTTCTCTTTAAACAAAATGCACCCTGATGCTCACCTCAAGCATAAAAAAGCTAAATATTTTTGCATATGTAAAATGACATTAATGAAACATAGGTCTAATAGTGTCCCTAGCAAAGTGGAAATGAAACCTACACCCTGGCACCAGCCGCTATATTTTTGTACTCCCCACTCCCACAGAGATGTGCAGTAAAAATGCCTACGTGTTTAGCATTTGGTTGCAGATTAAGCAGTTTGGAAAGACATTTCTCAGGTGATTTCACTGGCAGTGGATGTACTATCCAAGAAAATCCATATATTCGCTGATGTATCCTATAGTATAATAAAGTAGGTAGAGTAACAGTCTTGCTATCTCAGAACACTCAGGCCAAACCGAATCCCCAGCAGATCAAATTCCAGAGAGCACTCCATCTCCAACAGACAGCTATACAGAAGCATCACAACATTCTTTTTGATCTGAGTAACCAACAAGCCGAGCTGAACAAACCCTTAACAGACTTAATAGAATTATTCCACTCTCAACAGACCTCCGGTCAGGTCGGCGAGGCCACACCGCCTCCAGTTCCCCAAGCTCTAGTCCATTCCACGTTTTCTGAGTACCAGCTGCCCAATCCACACAGGTTTGATGGGGATCCTAAGAAAGGCAGCGGGTTCCTTTTGCAATGCACCATCCAGTTTAATCATTCGCCCTGGAAGTTTATTTTGCAAGTTTATAACTGAGTTTAGACAAGATTTCAACCAGAATACTGATAAGACTCTTTGCTCCTGAGATTTATTGAATCTTAGACAAGGACCTAGATCTGTAGCAGATTTTTCCATAGACTTCCGCATTTTAGCTGCGGCTCTGGATGGAACAGTGCTGCTCTTAAATGTGTTTTTTTCTAACGCAGTAAATGATTCCATCAAGGACAAACTAGCCACTTTGGATGAACCCGAAACTTTGGAGGATTTAATTAAACTGTTTATCTGACTGGATAATCGTATTCGAGCCCGAGCCAGGAAAGGAAAGACAGAAATCCTCAACCCAGATCACGCCCTGTCTCTTGCCCCACAGTTTCAGCCGAATCCTCTCTAAGCTTTTTCAGCCCAGAACCCATGCTGGTTGGTTACACTAGGTTGACTCCTGAGCAGAAAAAGCACAGAATGCGTTCTAAGCTTTTTCTTTACTGTGGTGAGGCTGGGCAGTTTGTTTCCGTCTGTCCTGTGCTGTTAAAGGCCAGGGGCTCACCAGTAAAACCGAGGGTGCTGGCGGATCAAATGATTATCTCTAGTTCACCTCGCCTGAAATTGCCTGCTTCGATCCTAGTTAACAATCAGTTCCTTTCCTTTACGGCCTTACTGAACTTCGGCTGCAAGCTTCAGTTGTTGGATTCATTTTTCGTGCAGCAGTTGGGTATAGGGACCATTACTTTTCAGGCCTCTACATGTTTCTTGCCTTGATGGCAGGAGTCTCAATCATTAGACTCAGACCTTACAACTAACCGTTTCAGGCAATCACACTGTTTGTTTCCTTTTACGTTTGTCCCACAGCTAACTCTCCTATGATCCTTGGTTTTGAATGGCTGCAGTTACATAACCCTGTTATCAACTGGTCCAACAAACGCATCGATTCATGGTCTGTTTACTGCCACACTTCTTGTCTCCCCTCAGCAGTTCCTTCAGGCGCACAATCGGCAGAAGCTCATGAGGCTGACCCTCCTGTTCAATCCTCTGTCCCCGCTGATTATCATGATTTGGCTCATGTATTCAGCAAACTAAACCTTTGTCTCTGCCTCCCCACAGACCCTATGTCTCCGCCTTTGAACCAGTCCAAGGAGCTAAAGTATTCACCAAGCTAGAGTTAAGAAACGCCTATCACCTTCTCCGTATAAAGGAGGGAGATGAGTGGAAAACAGCCTTCAAGACCCCACTTGGACTTTTTTAGAGATGCCTTTTGGTTTGTCTAAAGCCCCATCTTGCTTCCAGGCTCTTGTTAAAGATGTTTTAAGAGATTTTCTTAATGTGTTTGTTTTTGTCTATTTTGACGACATTTTGATTTTTTTCAAGAACTTCTCTGAGCACAAGAGCCATGTCCGTCAAGTTTTTCAGTGCCTCTAGGAAATCAAGTTATTTGTGAAAGCCAAAATGTGTGAATTTCACAGACATTCTGTTTCATTCCTGGGCTTCATCTTTGAGGGCGGACAGGTAAGACCCACGGAGGAAAAGCAGTTTTTCATTGGCCCACTCCTGAAACTAGAAAGCAGCTACAAGGATTTCTGGGGCTTGCTTACATCTATCTGCATTTTATGCGCAACTACAGTCAGACAGCTCAACCTTTAACTGCCTTAACCTCCACCAAGTTCCCCTTTTGCTGGACTCCAGAGGCTGATGCTGCTTTCACCAAGTTGAAAAACCTTTTTGCCATATATCTCCTGTTCTCAACCAATCTTATCCTGAGTCAGAGCCCTTTAGCGGCTCAGTTTCCCTAATTCCAGAGCCCAGTTGCAGGCCAATTTCCCTAGCTCCAGAGCCCTTAAGCGGGCCAGTTACCCTTGCTCCAGAGGCCTTCAGCGGGCCAGTTACCCTTGCTCCAGAGGCCTTCAGCGGGCCCGTTAGCCTAGCGGCAGAGGCCATAAGTGGGCCTGTTAGCCTAGCACCAGAGGCTTTTAGCGGGTTTGTTAGCCTAGCACCAGAGGTCATTAGCGGGTCTATTAGTAAAGCGCCAGAGGCCATTAGTGGGCAAGTTAGCCTAGCGCCAAAGGCCATTAGTAGGCTAGTTAGCCTAGCCCCAGAGGCCATTAGCGAACCGTATAGCCTAGCGCCAGAGACCATTAGGAGGCCTGTTAGCCGAGCCCCTGAGACCCCTGAGCACACTAATTAAAGGGTTAAAGCTTGCTGGGAGTTCATCCCCAAGAACCCTCAATGGGTTCTCCAAGCCTCCTAGGCCCCTCAGGGGACTCTCCAAGCCTCCTGAGCCCCTAACATTACCAGCGCCCCCTCACACCCCCTCCATGGAGTGTTCTCCCTGCTGCCCTCTGGGAAGAGGCTTTGCAGCATTCGCTGTAGGTCCAGCAGGTTCTGCATTTTTTTCATTCCTCCATCAGACTGTTAATTTTGTTGAAACTCTAATCAAGTCTCTGCATCACACTTGTAAACATCATATTTGCAATAACAACA
>NW_015152171.1:30222-37125 GCF_000732505.1 Cyprinodon variegatus
CACTTTTCATGCAGTGTTAAATGGAACACAACTCAATGTTTTACTGCATTTTGCACCGTGTGTATTTATTTGCACTGCACTGAACCTTTTGTATCATGACTATAAACATTTTTTTCCTTTTCTCCTACACTGTTTACATTCCAATCGCTAATGCAATTTATAAATGGTAATGTTTGTTTCACTGTTGTAAGCTGCTCATTTGCTGTTGAAAGCTATATGCATCTAAATTTCATTTTGTTTACACTGTGTATATAAGATAGCAATAAAGTTGGTATAAGTCTGTCTATCTCCCTCTATTTCATAATTTCTCTCATTTAAGGTCTCTCCTTCCTGCCATTATTTCCCCTATTGTCCTTTGAAATAAAAGTATAGGAAGATGCCAATGAATCCATCATCTTTGTCAAAGTTAAAAACTTTCTTATGCTCTTCTTTCAGTTTTTCCATAATAATACTTCTTATATTCCTATAAGTTATTGTTGATGAAAAGTTGTTTCTGCCCTTTTCCCTCCCTATCTGCTATCTCATTTCCTTCAACTGCAGTATGTGCTTGACTCATAGAAATGTTCCCTTTAGTCTCTTCATTTGGACTTTAAAAATGGCTGCTGTAACTCTTATCAATCTATATAAATCTAAACACAATTAAAATTATTGTTTTTATATTCGATTACTGACACAGACAATTTAGCAGATTCCTCACCATGATCTTGGCCTTGACCACAATCTGTACTATCCAACCACAAGTAAGATCATTTTAACTTTACATGTCTGTGTTTATAGAGATCTGCAGTCTCTAAAGGTTAAAGCTGCTATCATCCCTTTAAAGTTAATAGTTTTATAATACAGAGGTATTGATATGATTTTGGTTCATAGTTAATAAAGAACAATAGCAGCTATTAATTATAATTACTCAGGTTTACTAGTGGTTAAACAAGTCTTCGACCAAAACAGGTTGAAACTTCTAAACATTGCTGGTAAATTGATTTAATGATTGTTGTTGACTGATCCAAACTTTTAATTTAATTATTAAATATTTTTAGCTTAATGATTATTAAGATTTGGTATTATGACAAATGTTTATAATCAAATAATCTAAATGACACAATCATAAGAGTAAACTTTTGACTAAAAACTGAAACACACCCTTCAACTTTCCCTAATTAGGAAAAATGTGGGGGATTATTTTAACAGAAATGTCTAGAAAATGACATATTTGATCCTAAACTGCTGACACTCTTTCTGGTGTGGAACATGGATCCAGAAGACATTCTGTGGTTTTGATGGGTTCTAGATGTTTACTGGGTTACAGACTGAGGACTAAATCAAAGCAGTGGGCCTGGCTAAGCATCTAAAATATTTTGGTTCCGCTCTGGCTCCTTCCATCTGGTGTCCACTGGGCTGACGGTACCGGCCCAGGGTGGACTGTAGGAGCCTGCATGCTGAGGCTACCTGGGAGCACTGGGCTCATAGGGGGCCAGATGCTGCTGCTGTACAGAATCCAAGGAAAGCAGGACATAGCAGGGAAATCCTGGTATTTCAAAGATCTGCTTAGAAAAAATATGTTTTAGCCTTTGTTCAGCAGCTAAATAACAATATGCAGACTTCAGAGTTTGATCTGTGGATGCAAGATTAACTGCAAACCAGTTCTCCCAGTTCAGCTAAAACGTTAATCTAAAAACAGGCCCTAAGGTTCTGACATCAGCGTTATCTAACAACATAGTTTCTGACAAACATTAAAATCAGCAGAACAGGAATTCAGCTGGTACCAGTAAACCAATCCAATAGTACTAAGCAACCATCTCACCCAGTCACTGCATAGTGGCGGTCTGAGTGAATACTTTTATACAGTAAATAAAATCCAACCTGATAAGTCAATATTAGAACGGATGAAATAGGACATATTTTTGTCAACCAACCACAGGTCCACAGTTCCCAATAAGAGAACAACAGTTGGAACTTCCTGCTTGTCCTTTTGTCAGTTTGAATCCATCAGAAAATAAAACATGGTCTGTTTCCTCTTAAAACATGAAGAATTAAAGCCCAGAAGACCCAGAATGAGTTCCGTTTCTGGTTAAATCTACAAATAACAGAGGAATAAAATCAGAGCCTCTAAGAGGAAACCAGAGGAATTTGGAGTTCATCCCCAGATCCTTTTCTTTGTTTTGACTTCCGTGTCTGAACTTGACTGGAATGATTTGTCCTGATCGAATCATAACTCATTTGTTGCCAGTGGATCAACCACCCACACCTCAGAGATCTGCTGGATTAGATCTATTATGCAGAAACAGACAAAATTAGGAGCCTTTGACTGACAGATCTAAATATTATTACATTTTCCCATCTATTTCTTGCTCTCTTTAATAATTAATTGTATCTTTTTCTAATTGAATGAATATTTTTGGGAAAAATCTTTCACTGCTCCATCAGCAGTGACCTCTCCCTTTTACTGTCCACCTAGGAAAATATATTTAAAAAAAAAACTTTCATTTTTGGTCACAGCCTCAGACTTTACTATCTCTACTGCTCTCTTTTCTTATTTACTTTTTCTTTACTTTATGTTTTCAATTTTAATTCTTACGCACTATTTTAGTTTGTTGTCTATTTTTTGAAGCATCTTAGGTTTTTTTCTGTTAAAGACACATGGGATAAAAATAAACTTGCCTTGCCTGAATTTACCACGTGTGCTGTTCATCTGCTTTGTTTACTGGTAATCTGACTGATCTACTGTGAATCTGATTTCTCTGCAGGCAATCTGACTAGTTTACAGATGATGTGACTGGTTAACTGGTAATTTATTGGTGTGCTGTTGACTCTATCCATGGTTTGCCTTTTGTATGTCCTAATTGCTGACATCTGAAATAACCTGGTTCAACATTCTAAGGGATTTCCTCTCCATTTCTACATATTCAGAACTCCAGTTTTGGTTACATATCACTCATTACCATCTGTCTTTGTGTTTGGACAGTTGCTTCATTTAGCAGCACTGATTGCTCCATCCTGAAAGCTGCAGAAAACATCCCCAGGACCATTGCCATGCCATCCGCTGGATGCTGGTGAAAATTCTGAGTCTTCCTGGTCATAGTCATTCCAGAAAAAGTAAGAAAAAAAAAAACGATCCACTGGACTTTGTTTCCAAGTTTGCAAAGAAAAAGCTTTCTGAATGGAAAACAAAAATCCTTAAACTTGGAAACAAAGTCCAGTGGATTGATTTTTAACTTTTTTTTAACATTTGCTGGAAAATTGTGGATACTAGAGTCTGAAAGTTATTTGAACCAATGGAGAACAAATAAGTGAAGACTCACACTGGATCTCCCAATGCTGGAGGAGAGAAACAAGTCCAAACAGAAAGAACAAGCTTCAGCTTTTAGGGTTTTGTTAAGTCTGTCTTGTCAATTTTATTCTAACACTAATCTTTACTTCGTTCCAGCTCCTTACCTGCTCAGTGGTTACCAGCTTGTCTGAACCAATCCTCACCAGAACTTCAAGATGTTTCAGATATTCTTTGAGTTCTGAATTTTCTAGCATGTGAGTGAGACATTTATTGAAAGGTTATCAGGAGGTATTACCGATGTCTCCTTCTTGATTTATAATTAGTTGTAAACGTTACAATTGAAATCTAATCAGTTGATTTGAGCGGCCGCATTAGTATCAAAACTAATGCTTTTCCAAGCAGTTTATCTAATTAGGACAGTTGTTTTGTCAGGATAAAATGGCAAAAGTTAGGGAATGGAATGCAGTGTCCTTGATCTAAGAATGTGGTATACTGTAATGTTTTGGGCGGAGCCATGGATCTCTCCTTATTTGCAAATGTATATTATGTAATAATGTGATGATGTGGAAAACTGGGTGTATAAAATGCTCTTTTAACTGGTGTTCAAGGCTGACTTAATGAAGAAGTGAGCCTTCTGTCAATACAATTTCCGTCAATATCTATTGTCATGGCACATGGTTATTTTAATACATATACATAATAAAGTGCTGATTAAATATTTTCTACAGAGTTATCCCTTCTCAGGAAAGAATTGGAAGGAGAAAACTTAAAGGTGTAAACATAGGGCTTTCCTTTAACAATTCTCCATGATGATTTCCAGACTTTGAGGGAATGCCTTGAATTCAGCTAAGCTCAGTTAGTTTCACTTTTTGCTGAAAATGCAGCGCTGAATGAGGACATAACAAAACAAATGTTCGCAACAAAATTTGAGCTTTATTCTTAAGTTTCATAAAATCTTTTCCTATTATTACTTTCTTTCAATTATCCACTGCAGCATTGGGAAGAAACCCCCACCAGCCATTCCTTCTAACTGGTTATGCCGCTGACGCAGTTTCTCTGAAGTTTGCCAAGCATACATAAGGCTGGCTGTGCTGCAGGTGGAGACAGGGAAATACAGAACCTGAATCTTCCCCTCTGTACACGCTCAGGCAGCAGCTCCATCACTTTAACATGAAGCTTACAGCAGTTCTCACCTGAAGAAGCTGCAGGAACAGCTTTAGATCAAACAGAACTTTAGATCAACCTCACCTGCAAAAGCCTGAAAAAGTGGTTATAGGTTATAGATGCTCTGATGGAGTAAAAAACTCAGCAGTTTCTCTAAAGCCTCTGTTCCCCATCTTTGTCAGATGAAGTTATAAATAAGACAGGACCAATGTGAAAAATTGACTGACGTGGCCCGTCCATGGCTGCAACGATGCTGCAGTGGAGGTGAATAAATAGGCAATCCTGTTGTACAGGCTTGACTGCTTAAGAAAGATTTTGACCAGAACATTTTGTGGTCCAATTTCAAGGGTTCACACAAGTATAAATCACACAAGTAAAAATCTATAAATGGGATCAAATGCGACTGGAGCATGTATGGAAAGCCAAATGTGCTGTATGTTTCATAAAATATAAACTGGAAAGATCTCTATTTGTAAATTTAAACATTTACGCAGCGCCTTCTTGGAAAATCACCATGGCAACCAAGTTTCGTGTATCGAGTTTTTAAAGAGGAGTTGACAATAAAATATTTAATTTTAATCATTTTAATTTTAATAATTAACAGCTGTTTGTCTTATATGCCAAGAAACGGTTGCAGTTTTCAAAGAGTAAAATATCAACCGTCACTTTGCCACACAGCATGCTTACTATGCTAGCAAGCAGTCAACACAAGTGGCTACTGTTCAGAGGTTGGTGGCTACAGATTTATTTTCCCCGACAAACTGTGATTCAAGAGTCAAGTACCAAGGCAAGTTTTTGCTGGCATTCAAGTTAGCAAAGGCTTGCAAGCCATTCTCCTAAGGTGAGTTTTTGAAAGAATGCATTGTAGAGACAGCAGATCTGTTGTGTCCGGAAATCAAAGGAAAGTATGAAACAAATCTGCTTATCACCCAGGACAGTGACTCGCCATGTGGAACTGATTGATAAATATATAGTCAGAGAGTTCAACAAAATGGTGGCGTCCTTACATTTAAATCCACTAGCACTGGATGAAAGCAGACATCACAAGTCTACCGGAAGTTCCGGGAGTCTCCCTGATATCGATAGTTGTTCACGAATGCCCGCTAGTCTTTATTGTGAGTGAGAGCGAGCAGGTGGTACAGTAATTCGTGCACCATGTGTGGATTAGAACTACTGCGACTGTGCAGTCACAAACGAAAAGGCAGAGGTTGAATTCGCGAGTAAAAAATGAAAATATCAGACTCATTTTACAGCAGAATATACCAAAGTATTTCCACGTGTAGTGAAGGTGAGGAACAGTGGTGGATCTAGACCAAATGTACCAGGGGGCCAGGAGGGGGGTACAGAAAAGCATGAAATGAAAAACAGAGCAAGTGATTTAAATATATTAACAGAGCTGCATGAAGTTAAATTTATTTGCAATTAGATTCAATAGAAATTCTATTCCTTATCAAGTAAATATACATTTATAATTTACGAATTTCACATATTTTTGACTTCATTTAAGTTAACACTACTGTTTTCTATCAAATTTAATTGAGGACTCAAGAAAAACTGATAAATTCATCTGTAAATATCAGAGCACTTTTTTATTTGTTGTGAAAAAAAAAAAAACATTTAGCAGGTGAAAACTGGGATCCTATCTCAGCACCACTGAGGCTATCAGCTTATAGTTTTTTAATAATTAGTAAAACAGAATCTGTAAAGAAAAAGAATGTGGCCAACGGTCGGTTATAGACAGAACCGGCCGTGGTGAGGAATGATGACACTGTTGCGATCTGGAGGTCTGTCCACCTTTCTCCAGCAGAGGGCGTTCTAGGTCTCCTGGAGCTGAAGCTGACCACCACACCTGCGGCTCATGAGCTCATCAGGAGACCAGCATTTAAGGAGAGGCAGAGCAACACTCCGACGCCAGAGTGTTTTGCCAGTTATGGTTAGCAAGCCTGAGCCAACCTGCCTATATGATTCTCTGACTCCCCTGAAGCCTGAATCTGAAACTAATCTGTTTTTTTGTCCTCTCTGTTTCTCAGGAAGAACCTGCCTGAAAACCTGAAACCTGGAAAATTTCTCAAGCGAGAAATCAAGCAGTCTGTTCTCTGAAGAACCCTTGGAAATCCGAATCAGTCTGTTACCTGCCAAAAAACTATATGCACCACCTTTCATCAAACTCAAAACCACGCCCACATTCCAAAGTGACAGCCGGAAGTCCCGCCTTAATTAAACCGGAAGTCCCGCCTTAATTAAACCGGAAGTCCCGCCTTAATTAAACCGGAAGTCCCGCCTTAATTAATATAAAATTAATATGAAATTAATATAAAATTAATATAAAATTGATATAAAATTAATATAAAATTAATATAAAATTGATATAAAATTGATATAAAATTAATATAAAATTGATATAAAATTAATATAAAATTGATATAAAATTAATATAAAATTGATATAAAATTAATATCAAATTGAATTAA
>NW_015152171.1:37876-41023 GCF_000732505.1 Cyprinodon variegatus
GAATCCAAAGGTTTAGATCGCATCTAGCTGTCTTTCCCAAACTTAAATACACAATCGTTTTTAAGATGGTTAGAAAAAAAAAATAAATAAAATGCTCTCCCACCTTATCATCCAACATGGATGTTGTCTTTCTAGCCGCTTCTGTGCTCGCTCAGACGCAGGTTGCAGTGGAAAAGATCTGGATCACTTTAGGTTGCTGTGTGAACCCGTCCATGCTGGAGAAAGGTTGGGTGACTTACTGAGGCTGACTAAAGCATTCTATACAAAGTGGGGGGCTGACTGAAGCATTCTATACAAAGACGATACTGTCCGTCCTAAGGGTCTCCTCATGTGAAAGGACACACCATGAGGAGCTCACACCACGCCACACTGTCCTTCCTAAGAGTCACCTGATGTGAATGGTTAATTAATCCATCAGGTGTTTGGACCTTGGGAGGGGGGTGAAAAATACACCACTTAAAAAAAAGAGGAGAGACTCTTTGTGAATCACTGTCCTTCCTAAGGGTCACATGATGTGATAGGTCTCACTATGAGGAGCTCACACCACGTCACACGGTTTAAGCATCACCTGATGAAAAAAATTATTAAAAAAATTTATACAAATGCATATAAAAATTAACTATGTTATTTTAATAACGGTTATGATGATTAAATGATTATTTTTAATTATTTGTATTGATTTCTTATATAATCACTGTTAGCGCTCCGTTTCAATGAGCAGCTGTGTGAGTGTGAGTGACACAGTCACACGGCAGCCATCCCCCAACCCTTATATAAATTCAAAAGTCGCGGTATCTGTCTTTGGTAACTCCTGATTCGATCAGCTGATAAGGTGGAGCTACAGCTTCACAAGGCAATAGATGGAGCTTTGGAAGGGCATTTAAGAACACTTCTCCCACCCTTTGACTCATCTGCATCGAGGACCTTTAGGTAAGCCTGCTAATGTCTTCACATCCTTCTACGTCTGTTGTATCAGCTGAAATGCATAACCCTGGGTCTGAGGTGTGTCAGGACGTCGACACATTATCCCATAGTAAGTTAAGTACTAGCTAACTGTATTTATAAGCAACAGCATTTTAGCAATGTTTAATATACTGTGAGATACTGAGTTGAAGTTCTTAAAGATCCTTTACAGTCATGTGTTAGTTAAGATGACTTGTAACCTAATGATAAATGCAGCGTATTGGATTGTCTCTGTTTTAACACCATAGACTTTCATTGAGTAATGTCATTGAGTATAAAGTTTGTTTTAATTTGAGGTATAAGTTTTTTTTGTTTTTTTTCTTTTTGTCAGAAATAAGAACTTGTTCTCACTGTAATAAACCCTAGTGGTGGGCTTATATGATCTGTCTCTGGATAATGACGATATATATTTTATTTTATTTCCTAGAACCCTCTGAAATCAATTTCGAAGACTTCCTAAAGGATTATGGTAGGATATATTTAAAGCTCTTATTCAATTTTATTTCAATATATTGTAAAATACTATTAAATTGTTTCTAACCATTTTTTTTCTACTTTTTTTATTNGACACACCTAGGTCATGCACTTGCAGGTTGGTGAGAGGGGCAGAGTTTGTAATGACAAGGTCCAGTGTATGCCCCCTAGTGTGTGTGGGGACATCAACAAGTTGTTTTAAATTAAAGCAGTCCAGTAGTTGGAGAAATTCAGCTGCAAAACAGCAGGAGGGGGTGTCAACATGGATATTCATATCACCTAACATTATAACATCGGCAGAGGATGTGGAGAAAGTTGTGAGGAGATTTGACATCTCAGTAATAAATGATGGGTTTGGTTTTGGTGGTCGGTAGATGAGGAGGAACAGCACAGGGGAAGGGGAGTTGCGTTTAAATGCAAGGCATTCAAATGAAGACAGTTCAGGTAGAGGTTGCAGAGATAACTCCAGATCGCTGTGATGGATGACTGACAGGCCGCCTCCACGCCCTGTGCTGCGAGCTTTCTCGAGGTAGCTATATCCTTTGGGGCAGCTCTCATTTAGAGAAAAAAAGTTATTTGGTTGGTGCCAGGTCTCTTTAATGCACATATAGTCCAAACTGTTATCCAGGATGAAGTCATGAATGAGGCAGGATTTATTTGTGATAGACTGTGCATTTAAAAGTGCGATTTTGCTGTTTGAGAATGCAACAGATCTTTGTACTGGCCATAGTAGATTGAAGTCCGCTCCACGTTTTCCATTCAGCGCATTGAGAGGTGTTGTCATGGAGACATCCAAACTACTTATTCGGTAGGAGACGGCGCTCTGATGACGTATGTGTGGAGCGACGGTTCGTGTTTCTGACCAAAGAACCGGGATGGTGTGACTTGTCTGTGAGTAGAAAAACTTTCTTCGGGAACTTCTATGGATGTAGCGCGGACAGCGGAGAAGTCCTAGTTGTTTAATCACTGCAATGCACGCTGGAGTGTGAGAACTGTTGAGATTTACCAGCTGGTTGACGGAGTAACTCAACATAGTGATGGCACCGGCACCGGTGAAAAAAAAAACTCTGCAGCAGCGGCGATGGGTGGTTTACCGGACAAACTTAGTCCAGGCTGTCCAGGAGGAAACCTTTCTGGCTGCGGCCTCAGCAGCAATGAAAAAACTCCAGCGAGTCTCTGGGCAGGAGTTTCTGTCGGTGGCAACAGGTAGGCCACCGTTAGGCTCGAAAAACAAAACAGCAAATCCAAAGAGGGTCCAAATATCAGTGGTACGTAAAGTAAAAATAGTTGATTTAAATAAAAGAAAAAGGTCCACTGGTCGGTGCCCCCAAGTTGTAAAAAGGTTAAAAGAAGTAATAAAGTTTGCTTAAAAGCTTGGCGATCTGGAGAAGCAGCGAACAGACAGCACCAGCGTCCTCTCCTCTTCACAAGTCATGAGTCAACTCAGACTTCAGAGGGTTCAAAATGCTGCTGCACGTCTTTTAACAGATACACGAAAACTTGACCACATTTCCCCTGTTTTAGCTTCCTTACACTGGCTGCCAGTACATTTTAGGATTAATTTAAAAATTCTTTTATTTGTTTTTAAAACTCTTAATGGCCTTGCCCCTTCTTATCTGTCTGAGCTGTTGCATTCTTATACACCCTCCCGTTCCCTCAGGTCAGCTGATCAGTTGCTTCTGAGGGTCCCAAAGACAAAATGCAAGCTCA
>NW_015152171.1:43337-44970 GCF_000732505.1 Cyprinodon variegatus
TTTTTTGACTTTTTGTTCTCAGGTAAATACACAGTCAGCTACTTTCACTTTCTAACCGATAAAATGTGTATGGTTCAGTGGAAATACAACAAGCGCTGCATCTCTCCACCCAACAAGGTAAATAATGTGTTTATCGCAGCAATCACCACAGCATACGCTCGTCTGAAACTGTACACCTGTCTCGACCAACTTCAAAATCGAGTTTTGTACATAGATACTGACAGCCTCATTTATGTGGTTAAACCGGGTGAGACTCCCTTGGAGCTGGGGAATAATCTGGGTGATTTAACAGATGAGCTGGGAGGTGACACGATTCAGGAATTTGCATCGACAGGACCCAAAAGCTACGCGTATCAGACCAGAAACCGGGAAAAGATTGTGATGCGCATTAAAGGCATCACTCAAACTCAGGAATGTAGTGAGAGGGTGAATTTTGATAGTGTGAAAGACCTGGTGGAAGGTTATTTGCAAGGTTCTACAGGGGTTCGTTTTAGAAGCTCCACAACGTACCATCAGGCGAGATAAAAAAAAAGTTTTCAGCTAAAAAATACCACATTTCAGAAAAAGTTCTGTGTGGTGTATGACAAGAGAAGGCTTTTTCCCGACGGAACAACTCTGCCTTTTGGTTACTAAGTCTTAAACTGAGAAAAAGTCTCTCTCCTCTGAAACACAGGAGATTGAATTTGACCCAAGATTCAGAACACCCTTTTCTTGTATGATTGTAGGCCCTAGTGGATGTAGGAAATCTTTCTTTGTAAAAAATGTTTTGCAGAAATGTAACCATGTCATGGATGTTGTACCAGAAAATATTGTATGGATCTACACTTCTTTTCAAAGTCTGTATGCTGAATTGCAAAAAATTAATAAAAAGATTAAATTCATCCAGGGGTTACCTCATTCTTTTGATGATGAAAATCTGTTTCCTCACGACCAAAATCATTTGGCCATTTTGGAGGTTGTCATTTTCCAGGCCTCGGAGCATCCAGAAGTGGTCAAGATTTTTACACAATACAGACATCATAGAAATATGAGTGTGATGATGTTGACTCAGAACGTGTTTCACCATGGGAAGTACAGCCGTACCATCAGCTTGAACAGTAATTATATGGTGTTATTTAAGAACCCCAGAGATAAATTGCAGCTGAATATATTAGCCCGCCAAATATTTCCATCAGAGAAGACTTTCTTTATGGAGAGTTTTGAAGACGCTACCAGAGAGCCTCATGGCTATTTAATCGTTGATCTGACTCCGACTTGCCCAGATCGTTTCAGACTGAGATCGGGTATGCTCCTGATGAAGTAAATTAATCTGCACCAATGATTAGAATATATTGGATACATGTTTTACATATTGAATAAATGTTTTACACTAAATACATTTATGTTATACAGGTCACAGACTCCAAAAGAATGTGCGCCACCAAATGTGGAGAGATAGAGAGCAGTGTCTGTGTGTAAAGGCTCTCTGCAGCTGCTGCTTTGGAGCGCAGCCTTGAAGTCTGAGAGATAAGACCAGGGTGGGAAAAACACCTAGAATGAGCGGGGGAATAGAAACATCCAAGGATGAAATCCTATACACTACTGTTTATGCTCTAAAAACATTCTAAATGACTTCGTTTCGAGTAAATTCTGG
>NW_015152171.1:47073-48618 GCF_000732505.1 Cyprinodon variegatus
GGTATGGCTCCCAAAAAGAGGTTCTCCTGAGTACATATCCTAGAATTTTCAGGGATAGAATATGTTTTCACATTCACGCGTGAAAGCGGGTAGAGGGCATTTCCTCTCATCAAAGCTGAGGCATGCCCGAGCCGGATGGCCGGGGATACCATAACTTTTTTCATAAAGAGAGAAGCTCCAAGAATTTTCAATCGAAAGGTTGAATCACGAACTCCCATGAGAGAGAACGCGTCGCTGGCCCTGATTAATTTAACCCTCATATCTACAGAATTCAAGAGCAGTCTTTCACAGAAAAAAATATCTGCATGAAGCGGGCCCACCAGATGCAGCTCTCTGGAATTAGTTGTGAAAGAGGCTCTCTGATTCAGTCCTCTGTTCGGACCATTATTCACAACAATCGAGTCTATAGCTCCCGCTGTGTCTTTGTAAAAGAGACCTGCGCTGAATTGACTCTTTAAAGTGTCTTCCGAATAGTTTAGAAGAGTTTCAATCATTGCTCTGTACGGGTGAGTCGCGCTCGACTGTGAAATTAATCTTTCTCCCAGAATAACATTGCATTGACTGAACATCATATTCAACGGGTAATTCAGCAGTACGACAGCCGCGTCGTCTGCCAGGTTGCTTCTATCCGCGTTTGTGATCTTCACACGGACGTGCAGTAAAGTGTCGTTCAAATCCAGGTATTTTTCTCCATCTCCGGGAATAAAAAACTCGATAGGGCCGGTGTCTGTAATCGCTGATACGGGTAATATTTCTGTGTAGACCTTATCTTCGATAGATAGTTGAGTCATGGGTGCTGAAAATAAATCCAGTTCCGCTAGGGTGCATTCTGATGATTTCTGATGTAAAAGAGCCATGATTGAATTTTTATTGAAAAATAATAATAATTCAGCTAAATATATCTTTGCTCGCTGCAGACTTCCTCCCTCTGGCTTTGCTTCTCCCAACTGATTTCTTCTTTTTACGTGACGCGAGTATTTGTGAACGCCAAACACATTGCCCCGGAGGTCTCTTTCTAGCTCTTCTTGATAGAACCATAACTCCTGACCCCTCTTGGTTATTCACACCCTGATGCGAGCCTGATATTTTCGTCATAGCTTTACCTATGACATCCGAGGCGATGTTTGTGACAGCCTTTTTCAGATGAGGTTTAACAATTGCAAAGCCGGATTTAACTAAAGGTGACACAAAACGAAATAACTTTGAAAACAGAGACCCTATCCCCCGACCGTACATAACGGGGGCACCATAGAAACCGGGTAATGCGCCCCCTACTTGATTCTGGTAATAGGAGACAAAACGGTGCGGGTCATCTCTCAGATTTATCTGACTCATGTTTTCTCGGTTTTTACTACCTTTTTGTTTTTTCTTCCCGACTTTTAGCACGAAGCTACATGGCAGGTGTGACAGGTTGCACAGCTATGAATGATTCCAACCGCAATCACACGTTTTTATAAGTACATTCTGTTTCACGATGCACTTTCTGTATGTAAATTTCACCAGGGTGTTCTGGTCAGTTTTAATTTCTACTTGTATATTTTCAAT
>NW_015152171.1:50586-55917 GCF_000732505.1 Cyprinodon variegatus
AATGTAGAAACTACTCATTTAATAGATAAAAGACATGAAAAAGAAAATGACTGAAGAAAAATATGCATGCTCTTATATATCAATACCCCCGCCAGTACTGCGCGGCGGCTTCAAGCTGATTTTTTATGTCGGGGCCTTGTTCATCCAGCTGATCTTGTAGATCATTGAGGGGGTCGGACACCTGGTTGACCAACGTCAATTCATACAAATAAGCTTGTGCTACAGCACTGACCATGCTACTGTCTTGATGGATGTTGCGAGCGGCTAAAAACTGCTGAATGGCATCAATGAACCTTGCATTGTAAAGTACTTGCATTACATGAGAGTAATTCCTTTCAAAGTACCTGTCCTCAAGCTCGTGTGCACACTGATGCTCTCTCACACTCGGACGGTTATGGGAACATCCGTAGCATGAGTCCTGAATATACATGTTAATCGCAGCGCTCAGCAGATAATGCACTACAGTTTTCAAAGCTTTGATGAAGCCGAACCGTATCCAGCCGTCGTATTCATTCTGCCCGGTCTCACCCTCTCCTTGGCTCGTCGGAATCTGCGAATCAAGGGGTTGTGAAAAGTCCGGGGAGGGAGGATCTCCTTGGCCGGGGGGAAGCTGTGAGTCCTCGGATTGGGAAGGCTCCGGGGAGGGTGGAAACTGTGAATCTTCATCCTGGATCACCGGGTTAGGTGGGAACCGGAAGGGAAACTTGCCATTTTTGCAGTCCTTAGCCCGTAATACAAAGCGCTCCGGGCTGAGTTTCATACCGGGGGGACAAGACCAGTTGGATATGCGTTTAATCGCTGCGGCGTACAAATCCTCACTCCTGCTGTCGCATTGGGAAGAGGAATCAAGAGCCGGCGAGGATGATGGTGAAGGAGGGTGGTACGGTCCCGGGAAGAATTTGTCGCGGTTGAAGCAGTTGAAGAAGGCGATGGTGGAGCAGGAGAGCTATCCACAATGTAGGACGACGTACCGCAGCCCACGTCCTTCCTTATGGTTTCAGATGTTAGAAGTCTGTTCAATGAAGTTGCACGGAGTACTGATCAGCCCGCTTGGTTGCTCGTCTTATACTGGGTAGGGCGTGGTTAATGTTGAAGGGGTGGTATCGGCTGCTGTTAGGGGGTGGGTCTAAATAGAAAGCGCTTTCTTCACTCCCAGAATGTCTTTCCAGTTGCGACACTCGCGAAACAGCGTAGAAATTCGATCCGCTATTCCTGACATCTTATCAAGCCACGCATCAAACGGAATGGCTAACAATGTCCTGAACACACCGCACTCAGTATTATAATACTCCAGCATGAAAATAATTGATTCATCTTGAGCCTTTCTGAGACTTGCGTGAAAAAACATCGGCCGGTAACCCCCCTCTTTGACTGCCAAGTAGCTGAGAAGATCCTACTTCCTGATTCTATGTCAGTTTTGTGCAGGAGGGGTTGCTCCAGCTTGCTGCGCTTAACATCGGTTGTATCCGTGATTCCGTCCTGTGCTCCATGGCTAACAACAGGGCCTGCTACATTCAGGTCCTCACGGTCTAGTCTACGGAGCATGATGAGTTTCAGAACAGCCCAGTTGTTTGATGATGAGACACCCATTGAGTGGATAGTCTGCAGCTTCTCAGCTTCTTCACCCCGCTGATAGAGACACAGATCCCGAGTTTCATACTTGAAAAGGTACCCCCATTTAGCGCTGGCACCATAGGGTTCCAGAGACCATTCTTCTTGCAGAGCGTGGGTAGGAGGCATCTGAGTTCTACATACAAAAAGTGTAGCCTTGCGGGGGGTCTGCAGAGCACGCCAAAAATTGGTCTGATCGCTGAAGATCGTTACCAGTGTCTCAGAAATGATAGCGCGAAGCCTGTTTCTTACTGGAGCCATGTTGGAAAGGATAAAATGACTATGCAGGTCGGAGGAAGGGTCTTATACATTAAGAGAAGTGGAAGTGGGGGATGTGCAAGTGGACACAAGTGGGGGATGGGCTGATGTGGGGATGGGCATGTGGACAGAAGTGGGGGATGGGATAGGGCGGGACTTACGGCTGTTTTATTATTCATAACCGTTATTAAAATAACATAGTTAATTTTTATATACATTTTAGATTCATTTTATATAAATTTTATATTAACTTTATATTAACTTTATATTTATTTTATATAAATTTTATATTAACTTTATATTCATTTTATATTCATTTTATATTAATTGAGGCGGGACTTCCGGCTGTCACTTTGGAATGTGGGCGTGGTTTTCGTGATTTGATGAAAGGTAGTGTATATTCTTTTTCGCGTCCTTGGAGGATGCAGCCCAGGATTTCGAACAGAGTCCACGTCACGGAGCAAAGCCTAAAAGGCTAGAGTGTGCATCATGTTTGGTCATTGCAGCTTTTCAGGCCAAAACTCTACTGTTTCATGTTGTTTGTGAGGCTTAGATTCCAACATGGAGGCTGTTCTGATCCCTGATTCCTCAGATATCTATAGAATTGTTAGATGGTTTACCTGCTGCTGGACAATGAAGTCACAGTCTGCACATGGAGGAGGGAGGATTGGATTAAAGCTCCATCCATAGGCTGGAAAAAGCCTTTAAACAGGGTTTGCTTACTAAAACTATAGCTGCTACACTGTTGGTTTGGGAAATGGTAATAAATGACTTTGGTAACTCTGGTTTAGGAAAAGCAGCCCAGCTAATAGCTACAGTCACACCACAACCACATCAGCCAGAGATCGTCATTTAAACATCATGAAATCATCATTGGTGTTTATAAAACATTGCTATTGAATTAGAGATTTAATTGAGGTCTCAGCCTCAAGTATTCTAGCTTTAGCTGAGATGCTCAGCTGGGCTTCTAGATTAAACTGTTTTCAAACAGAAATGCTGCAGTTTTACCACTTTAAGCATCCAGAATTACAGCCGTGTTAATTTTTGTAGGAAACCAAACCATGTTTAAATTTGTCAAGATTTAAAAGAATTAAGATGATTTGTGTTTGCATGGATTAGTTCCCTTTAGAGAGCCCGTCTGTGGCAAGATGGCCACCAGTGATGCTGTTAGGCAACCGCCATAAGAGATCTAGTAAGTATGTAGATATCTATTGTTTCTGACAGCAGAATCTATCAAAACCTCTTTGGGATTCATGAAAGTTGTATCTGCTTTGTGAAACTTCAACAAAGAGCCCATGAAGGTCTTTAGTTGCATCTGGGTGGCATTATAGTCGGTGTTGTAGATCTACTGGTGGTGGCAGCTGGAATATGCAGATGTTTCTGTGGCGTTAAGGACCCCTTCACAGAACCTGGAAAATAAACAATCCTGTTCAGCATTAATAGTGCATTCAGCACATATAAAGGGGTGGGTTCAAGGTGTTAAAGATAAAATGGAGGTCCAAACCTGTGACTGTAATATCAGATTGCATGATTGGAGATGAAGTTCCAGTCGTTGTATGTAGTTAGATTTACACAATGATGATTAAAGAGGGAGTGTCCTTTCTTTAACTTACAATAGAAAGTCTTTCTCTGTGTTTGTCTTTCCACACCGCCTGCAGGATTATGTTGGAAAAGAGGAGGATTTCACTGACCAGCAGCTTTGTGAACAGGAGAGGAATTCGAGTTTAGACCAAGAGGAACCAGAAGCTCTACAGATAAAAGAAGAGCATCAAGAACCAGAACATCCCTGGACAAAAGAGGAAACCATGAAGCTCCCCATAAGTGAGCATGAAGAGCAGCAACGTTTCCCATGTTTGACATGTGGAAAAACCTTTCTAAATACAGAACATTTAATGGTTCACTTTATGAATGTCTGTCCTGTGGAAAAAAAATTCACAAAGAAATCTGATCTTGATAGACACATGAGAATTCACACAGGTGAGAAACATTTTGAATGTCTGTCCTGTGGAAGAAGCTTCTCTCAGAAATCTGATCTTGATAGACACATCCCAATTCACACAGGTGAGAAGCCTTTTCCCTGCATGATTTCTAACAAGAATTTTGCTGTAAAAAATAGTTTGACTAAACATGTGAGAATTCACACATGTGAGAAACCTTTTTGCTGCACGATTTGTGGCAATAGTTTTACTCTAAAACATTATTTGATAAACTATATGAGAATTAAGATTAATTAAATATACAAGTATGTGGCTCTAGCAAAAAAAAAAAAAAAAAGAAAAAGAAAAAAGAAGAAAAAAAAAAACCTATGTATACATATGGGTAATTAGAATTTGTTTTCTACTTCTTCTGGAATGGTTAATTATACTCATTTCTTTCTAGAAATACTGTCTTCCTGTATTATGAAATTTAGGCAGGATCGGAATGAGCAATAAAGATGCACACACAGAACACGCACACTGTTTCTGCTAGAATTAAAATGTGTCGTTTTATTCCCCCACAGAAAACAGCAAAGCAAGCACATCAATCAAGGCACGGTGCTGAATACAAATTATATTGTTCAAATACAATTTATATTGTCCCCCTACCGTGACACAAGGATTGGAGGGCCGGTCGATCCTGGCAGGGCAGCAACCCACACAGCTATAAAGCTGTTCATTAACCTTTGAGAAGCCTGTCTGAATCCGTCTGGAGGCTGGGCAAAGTGTCTCTTTATGGAAATCAAAATATGCTCACCCTGATATATATATCTATTCTTTTTTTTATTTATTTTTTACATGTATTTATTACAGGAACAAAGCATAATTGTAGCATTTCTGTAAAAAAAGAGTGCCAACTTTTCACCTACAGTTCCCACATTTTTTTAAGAATACGGACGTTTGGTCACCCTACACTAACGGCATAATTTTTCATCACTAATCAGTTCCAGAAACCCTGAACTTCAACGCCCACAGATCCTGAGGAGGCAGCCTGTTTATCTGGGACTAATTACCAAAACTTTTCACATCAGAGGAAGAAAAAATACATTAGAGACACTAACAAGAAACAGGACAGAAAAGATTGGAGATAGAAATGTTCAAACTTCTACTTATGGTGAGATTAAGAGCCAGGATCAAACATTTACTTGAAGAGATGAAAAGAACCAGAACAGAACTACTTTCACTTTCACTTTATTTTTTTTAGCAAATGATCAAACATTAAACAACAAAACATCAAGACAAAACAAAACCAACAATTTACCAAAAAAAAAAAAGGAATAGGCTGAAGCAAAGCTTATTATTGCCTATGTCATGTTTGGCTTAAAGGAATAGTACACCCAAAACATGATTAGCCTTCATTTTCTACTCACCCCCATGCTGAACAACACTCTGGAGTACTTTTTTGATATCCCAAATGCATCTGGAGATCTGGGAGGCTTCTTGCTGTCTGCTGACATTCAAATAATGGAGGTCTATGGTGACCGAG
>NW_015152171.1:56251-56904 GCF_000732505.1 Cyprinodon variegatus
CTCGGTCACCATAGACCTCCATTATTTGAATGTCAGCAGACAGCAAGAAGCCTCCCAGATCTCCAGATGCATTTGGGATATCAAAAAAGTACTCCAGAGTATTGTTCAGCATGGGGGTGAGTAGAAAATGAAGGCTAATCATGTTTTGGGTGTACTATTCCTTTAAGGTTCCTAACCCACATGCAGAACACACTGAGGCTGGAGAAAAGTTCAAAGATTTATTTAAATGATTCTGTACAAAGAATAAACAGATCCAGGGGTTATTCAGATCCAGGACTGGTCACTAGTGGGTTCACTGCAGAGGGGGACAGAGGAGTTAGTGGATGTCCAGGTAATTTGCAGGATGTGAGTGAGCAGGACAGTACCTGTTCAGTAGTTTGAGCTGAGTGGCAGAGGGGGGGAACCAAGAGGGTCCAGAGGCTGTCGGCAGGCTGAGAGCTTGGCGGAGGCAGAGTTAGGTCTGAGCGTTTGCAGATCACAGATTTGAGTTTCCCTCCCGATTCTTCTGAGAGCGGGCAGGCAGGTCTTTGACAGGAATTATTCTCCAGGGTTCTTCAGAGATCAGACAGGCAGATACCGACTGAGAAACTCTTCTGGGTTTCTGGTTTCAGGCAGGTTCAATCTAGGAAGCAGAGAGGAGAAAACAGATCAGG
>NW_015152171.1:57859-61557 GCF_000732505.1 Cyprinodon variegatus
GTCCTCTGCCTCCTTAAATACAGATCTCCTGATGAGCAGATGAGCGACAGGTGGTTGCAATCAGCTCTGGCTCCAGGTGATCTAGTACGCCCTCTGGTGGAGAAAGTGGACAGACCTCCAGATCCCAACAGCCTACCCTGTTTTATACTTACAACCTTTACAAAATACCAGGTTCTTTACTGCGTATGTACATATTCAAATATACATAACATAGGTTTTTATCATTTTACATTTTAAAGCCCTTTTAAATTCACCAAGAAAGGACATAACTTTAAATCATCATTCAATTAATTCCACATTTTCACACCAATAACTGAAACACATCTAGACTTTATCTGCCTCTTCTCTTTTGCACATTAAAATATAAACACACCTCGCAAATTATATTTATTCTCTCTTAACTTAAATAATTTCTGAATACCAGAAGGAAGACTTTTGTTCACTGCTTTATGCATCATTTCCAGTATTTTTATATAAACAATGGCCCCATTTACACTACCATTGAAAAACCGATCCATGCCGAGACCGGTCCTAGCTCGGATCAGTTAACCAGGCCGAGCTTGGTTCTAACGGCTGTTACACATCACGCTTGGTTCCTCGACTCCTCGCCTCCTTTTGATGATCTGTGGTATTACTGCCTGTATTAAAGGAGGAAATCAAGCAGTTGGTGGCGGTAAAGCACCAAAAGTTGTTTGCCAAGCGCCATAAAAAAAAGTTATGCTTGATTATTATTGATTATTATTGATGTACTCCGGTGTTATTATTTGAAAATGCCATTATTTAAAATGTTGCGTGGAGAAGATTTTGATTGTTGTTTATAGTTGAAGAAGAAGTTGTTCTTCTTCTGTTTCTGGAGGGGCATTACGCCAACTACTGGAATGGAGTGTGAATCGGGATGTGCAGCCAGACGGAGATGACGCGTTCTGCTCATGTGCTCTTGTTATCAGAGAACCAAGCTAGGGAAAAACTGAGCCAAGCCCACCCCTGGAACTGGTCTGCAGTTATCTCGGTTCGGTTGTGTCTAGCTCGGTTCAGTTCAGTTTGCTTTCCATTTACACATGATAGGTTATCTCAGTTACTGAGCTCGGACTGGTCTCGGCACAGTTTTTCAAGGGTATTGTAAATGGGGTAAATGTCTTTAAAATATAATGTATTGTGTAACCTATATAAAATAATCACCCGCATTTTATTTTGGCGGGTCAAACAGGAAAGCACACTTTAAGTTCTTGGTCGAAGGTGAACTCGGATCTCCTCCGTTGCTCTTGCTGCTGTTGCTGTGGCTAGCTGCTCATGTTGGCGTTTTCCTGAATCGCCGAAGAATACTGTGAAATCGACTCAAATTAAAACAGCCGAAGCATTACACGTAGTGCGCTGTGACAACCAGTCGACAGTGAGTTGTTGATCCTTTATTTGTTTTGTTTTTTTAAGTAGAAACTTGGTGGCGACACGCCGACTTATAACTTATGTATTGGCGTTTTAAAATGGTTTTGTGGTCTAAAAAAACATTTTCTTTTGTTAATTATGTGGCTGAATGAAAGATATGCTGTTAAGGTGTTATATAAGCCCTTTTAATTTTGTCCTTTAGGCATACTTTTAGTTATTTTTTTTAACTATTATTTTGATTTTGTGAATGGCCAATGGAACTCTGCACTTGGTTGGTTTCTCTGTAGTTGCGCAACAAAACCAGAAATCAATTAAATGTTTGTTGAAATAGAATTTAAGTAAATTCATTTTAATTGACATCAGTGTCAATTAAAATTGGATAAAATTTAAAAGTGCACTTTACTTTAATAACTTGTCTGACTTTATTTTGATATCCTGTCTGACTTTATTTTGATACTTTTACTTGAGCTGTAACATTAATGTGATTAACTTGAAACTTATTTGAATGATTCCTGACAAATATTATTTGGAATATAGTTATGTATGTTTCTGAATGTTTAGTTGTTGGATAGCAGTTTAACTCTGGTTAAATACTAATTTTTGTTTTATGTATGACCTAGTTTAGGTCAGGGTTTTTTTCCCCCCCTATTGTCTCTACGTCAGGATGGCGAGCTACCACCGGATTACCGCAGCTTTGCGGTAGGATGCAATTATTTTTTTCCCCCCTTCCCTTGGATCATGGACTAAACCAGTTGGACTATTGTTTGGTGAATCATTTATCACATTACCAAAAACCCACTTGTCTCATCAGGGTTTATTCATTTGTTTGTTATTGTTGTTCTCTTGCTGTGTTCATTGTCTATATTTATAAAAAAATATTATTATTCAACGCCTNATTTGTTTGTTATTGTTGTTCTCTTGCTGTGTTCATTGTCTATATTTATAAAAAAATATTATTATTCAACGCCTACCTAAAAATATGAGAAAGTATGCATTAAAATACAATAACTTAACCTTACTTTCTGTCAGATGGTGTTTATTCACAAACAGGCTCCTGAGGCGAATCTTTCTGAGTGCCATACCAACAAACTTGGCCGTAGTCTGGCGCCTAGCCTCAATTAGCGTTACAATTGCCTCGAATGAAGACTTTATCAGTTGGTTCACGGTATCCCACCTTATTAATAAGCCTTATAGCTTTTTTTTGCAACTTAACTAATTTATCAATAATTGTTTTATTTGCATTTCCCCATACTTCTGAACAATAAGACAAATAAGGCATAACCAAAGAGGAATATATAATATGCAGGCCTTTAATATTTATTAAATCATTTATTTTAAATAATATTCCAATAGTTTTTGCAATTTTATTTCTAATATATTTTATGTGAGGCTTCCAACTAAGTTTGTTGTCTATAATAATCCCAAAAAATTTTGTCTCATAAACTCTTTCAATTTCAACTCCATTTATACATAACTTTACATCGTTATAGACCCGATTACCAGAGAATACCATAAATTTAGTTTTCCCTTCATATAGCAACAACTTATTATAATCAAACCATGCTTTCAACCAAGCTTACTCTTTTTCTATCGTTTTTATTATTTCATCCAAATTTTTCCCAGAAAAAAATTGATTTGTATCATCAGCAAACATTATAAACTTTAAATTACTGGATACTGAAAAATTATCTAAATAAAATATTTAAATAAAGTTTAAATAATTTAGGTCCTAGGACTAGAGTCCAGCTTTTTTATAAAGATTTTTTCCCAAATTTTTTAAAATTGTGGAAGCAGTGATATCGGCCTACAATTTGTTAATATTTGCTTGTCTAAACTTTTATGGAATGGCATAACCTTTGCCATCTTCATTTTATCAGGAAAGGTTCCAGTTACGAACAATCTGTTGCAAATATAAATAAGAGGTTTAATAATACAATTAATTACCCCTTTTACGATAGCCATATCAATATAATTGCAATCTTTTGATTTCTTATTTTCTAATTTTTTAACTACGTCTATTACCTCACTTTCACTCACTGTTCCCAGAACATTGTGTTAATATTATTGTAATTATGATTATGCTCAGTGTCTACGTGAACTAGTTCAAAGTTCAGTTCACACATTTAAAAATGAATTAGTTCAGTTCATAGTTCATAATTCAAAATTTTGAACTAAGTTCACAGTTCCAAAAAATGAACTAGTTCATTCTTCTTTTTTTCATATATTGCTCAATTACACCATAGCCTACTGTAGAACCACAGACAGCAATTATTTTATCAGTTGTAACACTGAAACTGTGCGTCAGATTTCATCTT
>NW_015152171.1:63092-70424 GCF_000732505.1 Cyprinodon variegatus
ACATGTGGAGACCGAACTACCTGTTCAACAGTTAGAGAGTTTCTATGACAGGAGGAGACTCTTTGGACTCAATGTAGAAACACGGAGGAACCAGAACGGATATAGAATCCAGGATAAAGAGGTTCAGTGAACGTGGTGTTGAAGGTAAAAAGGTGGATAAGTGAGTCAGAGGAGACTCTGTAGAAGGACAGAATGCCAGCAGGACAGTCCACATACACTGCTACTCTGTTAGAGACAGAGGAGGAGATTTCTGTTTTCTTCTTATTATGCCAGATAGAGAAACCTTTATCATCATAGCACTCCAGACTCCAGGAATGACCATTCCATCCAAACACACAGTCATTACTGTTTCCTTTCCTCCTGATATTTCTGTAACTCACTGATATATAAACATATCCTCTCCAATCTACCTCCCAGTAACAGCGACCAGTCAAACCATCACTATAAAGCAGCTGCACCCAGTCATTAAATCTATCTTGATGATCAGGATATGATTGAAGCTCCTCCACATATGTCACCTTCCTGTTGTCTTCAGACAGTTTCAGGTTTCTGTTCATGGTGTTTGTGTCAATTGTGAGCCGACAGGAATCTGATGGAGAGAAGAAACACAATCCCGCTGCAGTTACTGATCATTTAATGATGTTTTGATGATAGCTGCTGGAATATGAGCTGCTTCATTTTCCTGAATCAAATGAAAAACACACTTACATTTCCTCAGACCGGGTTTCAACCATCGGACTCCATCAGGCTTCCTGAAAGGAGGAGGGGGGTTCAGAC
Organism: Cyprinodon variegatus; assembly: GCF_000732505.1. Lineage (NCBI taxonomy): Eukaryota > Metazoa > Chordata > Actinopteri > Cyprinodontiformes > Cyprinodontidae > Cyprinodon > Cyprinodon variegatus. Next base: position 63,870 of record NW_015152171.1, read on the forward strand.
CATCAGTGTCTTTCAGCAGGAAAACATGGACATTGTAATAGATCAGATCAGATTCCACTCTGACATGCTGCTTGAAGAACTGGATCTGGGTCATTTGGACTCTGCGTCCTGCTGCATATGTTGTCTGGTCCATTGTGGGAGAAACCAAACTGATAGAGCAGAATCAAATCAGACAACATGATGCAGCCTGTACTGTCTGTTAGCTGCTAACAATGAACAATGCTGTATAAAGCTAGCTGATGACTGAGGAACCTTGGCTCATATCCAGGCCTCTAGACCCAATTCTCTTAATTTCCTGCTTTGGACATTAAAGAGTCCAAATCAACCAATCTGGCTTTTCTTGTCTCAGTACTGAAGGTTCTGCCACAGCAGACATTACATGGTTCTGTTCTTCTTCACTCAGATTCTAACTGTCCAGCATTTGGACCCCTCCATTTCAATGGATCGTCTCTAAAGTCCTGTCCTGTAGTTGTAATGTTTCAGAACAGTTTGAACTTATTTTTTTCATTTCATCTTTTTAGTCAAGCTGGAGGATGACACCATCCATTCAGATTCATCATCTCCAGTGACCTGTCTGAGACTTCAACTATTAAAGTCCTCTGCTATGATAGGAGCAGCATCCTGATGACTGTTCTGATCTTCACTGAACACATCATGTAGTGCAGTCAAAGCTCTACCTTTATCTGCCTGATGTGGATATATATACAGCTATGGTAGTTACTGATGGAAACATTTTAACCCAGAAGGATAGCTGGAGCAAGTAAAATAATGGACAGATGCTCCATATGTGCTAAATCAGAATTGGAAAGTCCTGATGTTCAACCATCAAACCATCTGTTATCGGATATGACACACACTCCACCACCTGCTGATGTTCCTGCCTTTGCTGTTGTTGGGATATATTGCCACAATGGAGCCCAAATCAATTGGATGAACCATTTCAAACCATCCCCCTTTCCTTGTACACAAAGAGAACAAAAGCCTCTCTGGAAAGTTCTTGAACTTCCGGTCAAGGGGACGGTCAGCTAATGCCTGGACCAATCAGCTCAAGAGGGAGCTGATACTTCAACAGGAAATGCCCCTACATAACTCATGGTTTAAAACTCAGAGCGCAAGCTAAATCTTTTTCCTCCTCCTGGGTTCCATCGCTTGTAAGGAGAGACCCCATTTCATGTGAAATGCTAAAAAAAAAGCTAATTGGAAGTACCTTTCGTTTTTCCGGCCTCAAAAGTCACGGAACACAGTGTCCCATCATGCATAGCGCCTCGGGGATCTCCGGAGCTGAACGCTGAGGGGAGTTTTCCCCTTTTGTGAGGACCTCGCTACGGACATCACGGCATATCAGCAGGGGGACGCCTCTGCTTTGATAGCCCGTAAGTAAACCTTCCTCGACCTAAAAGCCCATCAATTCCTCTACTGTAGCATCAAACTGACTTAAAACTTTTTCGAGCACCGATCCTTGCTGAGGCAGACTCCCACAGAACTGAAGCCGAACTGCGCGCCCCCCTCCTCTTTTCTCCCTTTCATCACATGAAAAGGGAGTCTCACATACATCCATACACACTCACATTTACATATTCCCCACACACATACCCAGCCCTGTTGATGCTGTTTTGCTAAAACGACTTCTGCTGCTGTTGTTAATGCATTTTAACCATTTATCATTTTAAGTTGAATGTATTATTTTTATGTTATTTGCTTTGCACTGTTATCATCATACCTGCTGCTATTTTAACGGACATTAGTGAATGTATTAACATCTGGCCTATCTTGAACAATCTCATAAGCCAGTTAAATGGAATCTTAGGTTTTATTCTTTGTGTTTTCTTTAAACTAGTCATTTAGTCTACCTCGTGTTTATTTTCTAATAGCACGTAGTGTTTGCATAGATGTTAGATTTCTGTAATCCTGAATTATTAGAATAAAGACATCATTGTTTAACTTGTAGTGGTCTTGTAATCCATAGAGAGACGATTTATCAGGCCAGATCCACCCCCTTTTGGTAACAGTGTGAACAAACAGAGATAAATATTTATTTGATTGATAATTATTAGATCTGCTGATAACCTAGCGTGGGTCACTAGATTGGTGTTGATACCTGGATTTTAACAGCCGGTCCAGGAACCCTCCAGAGGTGAAACCACAAACCCTGGTAAGTAAGAGAATTGAAGCTACAATTATTCAACTAAGAACCTTAAACTGATTTAACCTCTGATTTTGAATAAGTTAAATAATTAACTCTAGTTAATTATTTATTCATTATCTGCAGGATATCATTTTGCACAACACTGTTCTGTCCACCCAGTGCAGGGAAAAGAACTGGACCATAATCAGGGTGAGGTCCAGATGGTGTGTTTATTCACTGGTTCTGGTTCTGACTCCAACAGATTCTAATGTCTTTGCTTTGTCGCTCTGTGTCCTCCTGCTTTGTTCTTTGAAGTGAGCTGTATCTGTGGAGGCTGACATGTACAAACTTTCAGGAATTGGTGAGAAGATTCTAGAAGGTCCCAAAGAGTTAATATTCTGGAAGTAGTTAGAACTAAAGTATTTGGTTAGAAAAGTGAACTTAAAGAGATGTTCTATCAAACCCCAGTTGGGTCAGATGGACCAGGACATTGTTTGATCCTGGTCACTATGATTCTAAATCTGACAATGAAACAGATGATGAAGTTACTGATGCCTGTTCATCTGAGAAAGTAACTTGTCAGAATGATTTACCAGAACATCATCAACATAGCATTTAAAACATTTGGATCTGTGAAATAGAGAATACTGTTCCTCATTAGAACCCTGTACAACCAGTTTGATGAATCATCACCTGAATATTTCCAGTGTCCAGTCTGAATCTGACAGAAATTTCTCCCTGGAATCTTGGAGGTTGTTGTTCTGCAGGTCAACCTCTCTCAGACAGCAGGTCTTGAACCTCAACACTGATGACAGAACTTCACAAGTTCTCTCTGAGAGGTTACAGGATCTAAGTCTGAGAGACAAAATGAAACAAGTCAAAGAAGAACAAACAGATGTAATTTTGACAGAAAAACTTTGTCTCAATTAATGAACTGTCAGGTTCAGTACTGAAGGATCCATTATCTGAGTCGGACAAAGATTTCTCAAAACATTTATTAAAGACAGAATCAGGGTTGGCGACGTCAGCCTCTAAGACAGGAACCTCTGCAAGTGGACACAACAGGTTAGTGACCACATCTATCCGGAAGTGGATGATCACCAACGAGTGAGTCATTAACCTAGTCTTATAGTTCAGTCTGATTTCAGAAGTAGAAGATGGATCTGGCCGGCTGGCTGCCAAAGTGACAGAGTGGTTGCCACACAGAGTCCCAGGCGCTGATGTATCTGAGGTTGGAGGATAGGCAGGGTCAGAAATCCAGTTAGTGTGGTCTGTTTTGTGTCTGTCTCTCCCTCCACCACCAGGTGGCACCCTGTCCTTGTTGGTCCTCCCTGCACACCTGCGGCTCTTTGGATCATTATCTGGAGGAGTACTTAAGCAGTGGACTGTCACTACCTTGACGCCAGAGTGTTTTCCAGTTTTGGGTACTCTAGCCATGCTTAGATTAGCTGAGTCTAACCTGAGTCTTTGTTTCACTGAGTTTAACTGAGGCTTTGTCTCTCTGGAATGAAGTCACCCTGCAAACTGGATGTTGGTCCTTCTCCCCCTGGAAGGATCGTTTGAGCTTCACATTAAGCAGGGGATGCAAACTGAATGTTTGGGCCTTCTTCCCCTGAATGGATTGTTTGAGCTTCACACTGAGCAGGGGATATATCTCCACATGTACCATTCAAGTTCTCCAGGATTTTAAGCAGACTTTTAACCAGGATCCTGATTAGTCAGACTTCTTTTATATGGATAGGGAGGATCTATTCCCTTTCCTTCCACCTCCATCAGCTCCTCGCCAGCCAGATCCCGGTTCACAGCCCCTTTGCCGCCCAGTTTCCTTAGCTCCAGAGCCCATTAGCGGGCCAGTTTTCTTAGCTCCAGAGCCTATTAGCGGGTAAGTTTCTTTAGCTTCAGAGTCCGTTAGCGGGCCAGTTTCCCTAGTTTAAGAGCCCATTAGCAGGCCAGTTTCCCTAGGTGGGGAGATTTGCGAGAAGGGCCCGGCACGGGTCCAGAGACGTCTTTGCCTACCAGTTTCCTCAGTTAGCCAAGCGCCACAGGCTATTTGTGGACCAGTTAGCCTAGCGTCTGAGGCTGTTAGCAAACCAGTTAGCCTAGCACCACAGGCTTTTAGCAGACCAGTTAGCTTAGCGCCAGAGACTGTTAGCGGACCAGTTTGCCTAGCGTCAGAGGATGTTTGTGGACCAGTTAGCCTAGCACCACAGGCTTTTAGCAGACCAGTTAGCTTAGCGCCAGAGGCAGTTAGCAGACTAGTTAGCCTAGCGCCAGATGCCAATAACAGGCCAGTTAGCCTAGCGTCAGATGCAGATTGAGGGACAGTTATTCTACCGCCAGACGCCAATAGTGGGCCGTGAGTCAGAGGGCATTAGCGGGCCACCGCGCTTGGCACCTGAGGCCATTAGCAGGCCAGTAAGCCAACCTCCAGAGCCCCCTGAGCCTGCTCTGTGCCGTCCAGAGACCCCTGAGCCTGCTCTGTGCCGTCCAGAGACCCCTGAGCCTGCTCTGTGCCGTCCAGAGACCCCTGAGCCTGCTCTGTGCCATCCAGAGACCCTTGAGCCTGCTCTGTGTCGTCAAGAGACCCCTGAGCCTGCTCTTTGCCATCCAGAGACCCCTGACCCTGCTCTGAGCCATCCACTGACCCCTGAGCATACCCATGAAGAGGCCTCGGAGTCAAAGCCCGGAGGTAGTCAGCCTCCTAGAGCCCTCCTTGGGCGCTCCAAGCCTCCAAGAGCCCACGGTGGGCGCTCCAAGCCCCCAAGAGCCCGCAGTGGGTGCTCCAAGCCCCCAAGAGCTCTCAGTGGGTGCTTCAAGCCTCCAAGAGCCCATGGTGGGCACTCCAAGCCTCCAAGAGCCCACGGTGGGTGCTCCAAGAGCCCAAGGTCAGCGCTCCAAGCCCCCAAGAGCCCACAGTGGGTGCTCCAAGCCCCCTTCTGAGGATGTTTCTGAGCTGCAGTTGGCAGCCCCCTCTGAGGATGTTCCTGAGCCACAGTTGGAGGCCCCCTCTGAGGATGTTCCTGAGCCGCAGTAAGCAGCCCCCTCTGAGGATGCTCCTGCGCCACAGTTGGCAGCCCCCTCTAAGGATGTTCCTGATCCGCAGTCGGCGGCCCACTCTGAGGATGTTCCTGAGCCGCAGTTGGCGGCCCCCTCCGAGGATGCTCCTGAGCGGCAGTGGCGGCCCCCTCCAAGATTGTTCCTGTGCCGCTGTGGGCAGTTCCCATGGTTCCTGTTGCTGAGACAGCACCCCCGAAGGCTGCGTCAGAGACGGCGCCCCCCTATGCGTTTGCTGCTGCAGCAACACAGAAGGTGCTCTCCTACGAGGTTCCTGCAGCAACAGAGATGGCACTCTCCTCTGAGGCTGCTGTGTCTGAAATGGCATTCTTCTCCGAGGGCGCTGCATCAGAGACAGCGTCATCCTCTGTGGTTCCTGCAGCAACAGAGAGAGCGTCCTCCTCCGAGGTTCCTGCTGCAACAGAGACGACGTCCTCCTCTGAGGTTCCTGCTGCAACAGAGATGGTGTCCTCCATCGAGGCCGCTGCAACAGAGAGTGCCCTCCTTGCCCGGTTCCCCCTCCACCCACACTGGGTAGTTTTTTTTTTTTTTGTTGTTTTCATGGATATCACTTTTTTGGGGGTCTGGAATCCACCCTTGAGGGGGGGTGCTGTCAGGAATCCAGTTTGTGTGGTCTGTTTTGTGTCTGTCTCTCCCTCCACCACCAGGTGGCGCCTTGTCCTTGTTGGTCATCCCTGCACACCTGCAGCTCTTTGGATCATTATCTGGAGGAGTACTTAAGCAGTGGACTGTCACTACCTTGACACCAGAGTGTTTGCCAGTTTTGCCATGCTTAGATTAGCTGAGTCTAACCTGAGATTTTGTTTCACTGAGTTTAACTGAGTCTTTGTCTCTCTGAGCTTTAACCCTGTTTTTGTCTTTGCCTCTCGGCAGGAAGTCACCCTGCAAACTGGATGTTGAGGCTTCTCCCCCTGGAAGGATCGTTGGAGCTTGTGATGGTCCTGGCACTGGTGGCTGGCTTGATTGCTTATTCCACCCACCTGTTTTACTCTGCCTGTTTTCTCATTATTGTTTATCCTTTCCACCTGGTTTCAGCCCCTATATATACTATTTGCTTTCAAGCCACCAGTGCCAGATTATTCTAGCCTATTGGTGTGAGTAACTCTAGCGTTGGACTATCATTCTGATTATTCTGTTAGTGACCTGTTTCTGTCTTGTGGATCCCGAGTTTTGCTTTGCCCCTTCTGCTCTGTTGGTCTGACCAGCCCTGGACTGTTTATTGGTTGCAACTGGCTTACCGAACCTGGACTGTTTTCCTGACCACGGCTTGGATTCCCTCATCGGTACCTCATCGGCTCTCTGATCATCTGGTTAACGAACTTGGACCCGCTACGACCTCGGCTTGGATCTCCCTT
>NW_015152171.1:70835-81656 GCF_000732505.1 Cyprinodon variegatus
TTGCTTCTATCGTCCTGACTTCAGCTGCCATCCCGTTGTTTTGTGTCTATCTTCAACTTTGGACTCCTGAATATCCGCTCTCTCACAAACAAGGGTCAGCTCATCCAGGATCTCATCAATGACCGTAAGCTGGACTTCCTCTGCCTTACGGAGACCTGGCAACAACCTAATGACTTCTCCCAGCTCAACTCCTCCACTCCACCTGGGTTTGTTTACCACTGTCTTCCTCGTGGCTCCGGCCACGGGGGAGGTCTCGAGTTACTTAATCACGAGAAGTGGAAGTTGTTGCCAGTTTCCACTCCAGATTTTCGCTCTATGGAATGCTTTGCTTTTGAACTGCCTGGTCCTACATCAATATTTATTCCCATAGTTTATCATCCCCCCAAACCACACAGTGACTTTTTAAATGAATTATCCATACTACTCACCCACCTGACTACCCTCTCTCCTAATGTCATTCTCCTAGTTGATTTCAATATTTATATGGACAATATAAACCTTTCACTCATATAAACATTTGCTGGACTTGATTTGCTGCTCTGGTTTAATCCCCTCTAACTGTTCTGCTGATGTTGTCCATATTTCAGATCACTTTCTTCTGTCCTTCAATGTTTTCATGTCTCTCTCCATAATCAAGCCTGTCCGCCAGATTTCTTTCCGCAATACTAAGAACATAAACACAGACATTTTATCCTCACACATTGACAAAATCGCAATCCCTGCTCTTTCCTCTCCGGACCACCTTGTCAGCCACTACAACTCTGGACTTTCCAATAATCTCAATTCCCTTGCCCCTCTCAAAAACCGTCTGTGTCCTTTTCCTGCTCTGCCCCTTGGTTTACTCCTGAGCTCCGTCTCATGGAAGCCAAAGGTCGGCAACTGGAACGCCTCCACAAAAAAAAAAAACTGGTCTCTCCATACACAAAGGAATGCATAAAACTCAACTACTTCACTATTCAAAATTAATAGCCATTACTAAATCAAACTACTATTCTGACCTTATCTGCTCAAATGACAGAAACTCCGTCTCTCTTTTCTAATATCCACAAGATGTATTACATGTATTCTAGTAAGACTTGTAATTGTTTGAAAACCTCTTTTAATACAAAATTCAGTTCCATTTACCAGCAATTACATATGCCAGCATACATATTCAACAGTCTTTACAAGCCTTCCCTGTCTGGTTTTCGCCCCTCTCATAGCACTGAAACCGCCCTAATAAAAGTCACCAACTTTCACCACTTTCACTTTCAGAGTCACCAGCTCCTTATAGCTGCTGACTCTGGACTTCTCTCCATCCTCATCCTTCTTGATCTTAGTGCGGCCTTTGATACCATTTCTCATCCCATTCTCCTCAATAGATAATCCTCTCTTGGCATCTCTCACACCCCTCTTGACCGGTTCCGATCATATCTCTCGGACCGCACTCAGTTTATTCAACTCAAATCTTTCACATCACACCCTTCCCCTGTCACTACTGGTGTCCCTTAAGGCTCAGTTCTTGGCCCCCTCCTTCTTATCACCTACCTCCTTCCCCTTGGCAGTATTTTTCGAAAATTCAACATTCATTTTCACTGTTATGCGGATGACACCCAACTTTATTTATCCATTAAACCCACCTTTGACCTTATTCAAAGCCAGACTCAAAACCCATCTGTTCCAGCTCGCTTATCTGTAAATACACTGCTCTTTCTCTATCCATAACTGTTTTTATGTTCCTGTATTTGTATTTTTGTATTTTCATTTTTCTTTTCATTTCCTGTAAAGTGACCTTGAGTGTCCAGAAAGGCACTGTTAAATAAAATGTATTATTATTATTATTATTATTATTATTATTATTATTATTATTATTATTAAACGTCACTCGCACCGCTTCTCCTGTTACCCTGAAACCCTGAAATCCCACATCCTCCGTCACTGCTCTGCAGCGCTCCAGACATCATGTGCAATGGAAAGCCCACAGCCTCCACTGTTCCTCCCATATTGCTGTGCTCTGACTTCCTCTGAACTTTAGGAGAGCATGCGGGATATTGTCATTAAATTCATAGGAGCAAAACATGCAGAAATTAATCCTTAATTTAATATGACATATTTAAAAAATCCCCATTAGCATCCAGCATTTTTTTGTTTCTCATTGAGATGAGAAATCTGCTTCCTGGTCTGTTGAAGTACCAATAGTTTGCATCCAATCTTTTAAATAAACGGTGTTAGTTTTTTGAAATATATAAAAAATATTCTCTAAATTGAAGTTATTTTCGATATGTTGTTACTATATTTTAATTTGACAAACCAGATCTTCTCGTCATTCTTTTTCCTGTTTGGTGCGATTGCGATAGTGGATCTTGACCTGGCCGGACGGGCGTGGAACCTGAACATTTAGAGGATGTCTGGTTCAACCTCATGCTGTGAAGCAGGATTCTCCACCATGAACAGAATCATAAATAAATATGGATCCAAGCTCAAAATGAGCACTTTGATATGTGCTTGAGAATGGCTTTGTATTCATTCAAACCCAGGTTTAAAGCCTTGCAGGGTAGCCTAAAGCCCACTGCTCTTATTAAGACAGAAAATAAGAAAAAAAAAAAAACAAAACTGTCATTTCAGGTGTTTTATAAAATATGCCCATCAGGAAATTGTCTATATACCTGTTATATATATATATATATATATATATATATATATATATATATATATATATATATATATATATGATTTTGTGTTTACTTTTGTCGTAAGTAATAGCATCTTTTTATAGATAGAGAGAAGCATTGTCTGACGTGTTTGCTGAGAAATGTGTGGTCTGGTATCATTCTTTCTTCATCATCACTGTAGCTGGATGAGAAACCAAATATTTCACTAGTAGTTTATTGGCAGCTAGGAGTCCTCTCTGTTTTGGGTTGCTTTTTTGTTTTGTTTTTAAGTTGCTCTACAGATGTTGCATTGCTCACTTAATTCAGAAAAGAAACATCCTGAAAAATAAGGAACAAAATAAGGCTGTATTTATTTAATTTACAGATATACTGAACCTTAAAGCCTATAACACTTTTATTGGATGGCTACAACTAGCTTGGCGGACTAATAGTCTTTCAACTAGGAGGTCTTGGGTTCTATTCCAGCTTCCTTTGGACAACATACTGTGTAACCATATTTTTCCTTGGCCTATTTGTAAGATAATATATTTTGTGTGTGCCTGCCTAAATTGGAGTGAGTTCAGAGAATTCTTGTACCAGCCTCTATGCTGTAACTTTTAAGGTAGGGGGGCACAGAAAGCAGATGCCTCCCTACTCTAGACAAGGGTGAAGGGAAGGTCATGAGAGATAAGAATGACTTCACACAGCCTCATTCATGCCGTGAACAGAAGACAGTTGTTGTGAACTGTTTATCTGGCCAAATAAAGATATATCAACCTAACAGGAAATGGCCCTGATGAACTCGAGTTGTTTTCCTCAGAAATGTTCAAATGTGAGAAAGATCTTCATGCAGGGGTTGGGTTTGTTTTCCTGGGGGGAATGTCTTTGTGATTTTGTAAGGTATAAATATATGTACTTAAATGCCTCTCTCCCCATCCAAGGATGTTAAATTAATTTGAACATTATTTCTTGCAAGAAATGCCTCCACCTTAGCTCCCTAACTTCACAATACTGCTCCAAGTGTTTATCAGTCTGAGTATTGATGAGTGAATATGTGTGAGACTGATGGGATGAATATGATCAAAATTTAAAACACCTGGAGAGCTGAGTATGATTTGGTCATTTATTATTTCATGTTGTTTAACTAATAAATACACTTAATTACAGACTTTTTAAAGTTGCAGTAAAAACTGTTTTAATGCTCCGTAAGTTTTTCACATAAACATTCAACCTAAATGTAGATATACAAACCTAACAATTTCCAGTTTGCAGTTTGGACTCTTCAGTCCAGAAGACAGCAGTTCCACTCCAGAATCCTGCAGCTTGTTGTTACTTAGATCCATCTCTCTCAGATTAGAGGACTGGGAGATTAGAACTGAGGCCAGAACTTCACAGCTTCTCTCTGAGAGGTTACAGTCATTCAGTCTGAAGAGACAGGAAGAGAAATGATGAGCTATAGTTGAATAAAGAAAACTAAATATTTATTTAACAGAACAGATGAAACAGTTTGATAAAATAAAAAATGAAGCATCTCTTAAGCAAACACATGTCAAAACCCTGAAACAGATCAATATGTGTGAAGACAAATGTATATGTTTTGTGACCTGTTGAAACCTTTAATGATGTTTTAGTCTGTACGGACTGAGCTGTAATATGGAATGCCTTACTACTGAAAACTAGAAAAGCCTTTTCAGCAGCCATTTTTAAATCTACTCTCAATACCTGTTTGTCTTTGGAGGTTGTATCAAGAGAACTTCTGAGGACCTGGAGCCTCATATAAGAAATGTGCATATGCATTAAAACATTTGAAGCAATGAAGGATAATTTGATCAGGTAATGCGTCAGGTTTTAATTTAGAAAAAAACTTACTATAAAGCGCCAGAACTCAGATAAATAATGAAAAAATAACTACAGTTTTGACTGCAAAAAGCATAAAACAATTGTATTTTCATAGGTTTGAGCTCTTATGAATTAAATCTTATTGGTTAACTGAATAACACTTAGCCCCAAACAATTTTAGGAAATAAAACATCTTCAGTTAATGTAAATTGTCAAAATTCCTCTGTTTTGGTCTATAAATCAAAGTCCCTGTATTTTCTCGAAGGGTCACTTTAGTTTTAACCTAAAAAAAAAAAAAGTGGCGTGGACCAGGAGACTGATTTGTAACTAGTCAGGTCTGAAGATTCATAATGTTGACAAGCTGTAGAAAATCATACATTTCCATAATGTATATAGGCTGGAAAAAAACAGTGAAAGGATAGCAGCCTTGGGTAGGATGGAGGACATCACCAATGGAATAATGAGGACAGAGTCTATGCTTACAGATGCCTGTGCTAATTTAATTTAAACTGATTGAATCCTACAGGTAGTCATTTGAATCTTAACAGACTTTCTTCTGTACCAGCAATGTTTACATTTATCCTGGCATTGGTTTGGGTGGAAACAATTAAATGCACAGCTATGTAATGCATATCTGTTAAAAAAATCAGGAACTAAGATTGAGGTTTGATTAAGTTGACCTTTCCCTTCATCTGAAGCTACATTAGCAGAGTTTAGTGATAGCTGGGAGTCTTGGGTTTGTTTTAACCTTTGAAAGTTGCAGTAAAATATTTCAATGCTCACAAACTTTTTTTAAATACACATTCAACATAAATGTAGTTATAAGAAAGGCATATGTACAGACCTAATAATTTCCAGTTGGCAGTTTGGACTCTTCAGTCCAGAAGAAAGCAGCTCCACTCCAGAATCCTGCAGCCTGTTGCTACTCAGGTCCACCTCTCTCAGATTAGAGGACTGGGAGCTGAGAACTGAGGCCAGAACTTCACAGCTTCTCTTTGAGAGGTTACAATCATTCAGTCTGAAGAGACAGAGAGAGCAATGAAGAACTATGATAGAAAAAAGCAAAAGAACATTTTATTAAAAAGAACAGATGTTTGATGAAATAAAAATTAATAATCTTTTAAGCGAAGCAACATACTTCAAAATCCTGAAACAGATCAATATGTGATAGAGACAAATGTCTTTATCATGTGACCTGTTTAAAATTTAAGTAGTGCTTCAGTCTGTACAGAGTGACCTGCAATTTGGAACACTTTACAGCTGCAAATTAGAAAAGCCTCTTCAGCAGCCATTTCAAAATTTGCTCTGAAAATATGTTCGTCTTTGGAGGTTTTAACAAGAGAATCTCTGAGAACCTGTGGCCTCATGTAAGAAAGGTGCACATGCACTAAAAACCTTTAAAGCAATGAAGCATAATTTGAGATGTACTAAAATAAATGCTACCTGAAATTGTTTTACTTCATGCAATGGTTTTGATAAAAAATAATAATAATAGATAAAAAACTATAAAGCACCGAAACCCGCATTAATAAAAAAATTGACTCCATTTAGTTTTATTCAATGCAAAGACAATTGAATAAATTTTTTTTTTTTTTTTTTGGTTGGAGCTTTTATGAATTCAGCCTTATTGGTTAACTGAATCACATTTAGCCCAAGACAATAATAGGAAAGAAACAATCTTTAGCCAAATGTAAACTGTCAATATTCCTCTGTTTTGGTCTGTAAATGTGGGCTGAGAAGCAAAGTCCATGTATCTTCAGAAAGGGGTCACTTTTTTCAACTAACAAATAAATGGTGGTGGATCAGTAGAGTGATCCTTAAGTCAGGTGTGAAGCTTCATTGTCTCCATAATGTGTAAAGGCTGCAAAAACAGTGGAAGGATAGCAGCCTTGGCTCTGCGGGAGGACATCGCCAATGGAAGAATGAGTCTATGCTTAGAGATACGTACCTGTGCCAATTTAATTTAAACTGATTGGATACTACAGGTAATCATTTTGATCTCAGCAGATAACAGTAGCAGCAATGTTTAAATTATATTACACTGGCATTGATTAGGGTGAAAATTTCAGTGACACGCACAGCGAAAATCAGGAACTAAAGTTGAGTTTTGGTTTAGTCCACCATCTGAAGCTCTATTAGCAAAGTTTAGTGATAGCTGGAAGTTTTGTGTTAATGTAACTTTTTAAAAGTTACAGTAAACAATATTCCAATGCTCACTAAGTTTGTTACATAAATATTTAGCATAAATGTAGTTAAAACAAGAATGATGTTCAAACCTGAGAGTTTCCAGTTTGCAGTTTGGACTCTTCAGTCCAGAAGAAAGCAGCTCCACTCCAGAATCATGCAGCTTGTTGTTACCCAAATCCATCTCTCTCAAATTAGAGGACTGGGAGCTGAGAAATGAGGCCAGAACTTCACAGCTTCTCTCTGAGAGGTTACAGTCATTCAGTCTGAAGAGAGAGAGAGAGAGAGAGAGAGAGAGAGAGAGAGAGAGAGAGAGAGAGAAATTAAGCCAGAAGTACTACATTGTTACACGCTATACACTTGTTAGGTTTATACTTTATACATCATGTGCATTGTTATTTTGTTAGTCAGATTAAACAGAGCAGAAGGCCTTTCTTCACATTGTGGCTGTCACAGTGTGTACGGAGTTCATCTAATCNTGTACGAAAGAAAATGTAGAGAAGGAGCGATTGAACCGGTGTGGGAGAGCGAGTGGGCTGTGGAGAGAGAAAAGAGGAAGAGGAGGAGGATAAATTCCTGCTTCCTGCAGCTTTAAATGAACTTGAGTGTATAAGTCGGCGTTCCTAGACTCCTCCCACCATGTTGTTCACAACAAGAGCGAGAGTGTTTACATGGACACCAATCGGAATGGCGATCGGCAAAAACCACCTCTCTCTTTCGGAATTAAATTTAGATCCGAACGGACCGAATCGGATTAGAATCTTCAGTCTGACATGTTTACATAAAACATTTTTGATCTGATCAGGCCTTCAATCCGATTAGTTGTGTCCATGTAAACGTAGCTACTGACTGAAGAAGGAAGTCATTCATGACTGAATACTTCCTGATCCATACAGGCTGAAATTATTTCATGTCAAACTTTTGAATATCTCTGAGTTTTCATTCAGTCAGAAAGTCTCCTGTTGCAGTTAGGTCATGGTGGAATGATCTGATTTATACAGGTTCTGATTAATATGTCTTTAATATCTCTGAGCTCATCACTAATGTAACCTGATTCTGTAGTAATTATATTATTTCTCCCAGAGTTTTAGAACCAGGTTAAATGTCTACTAATTCTCCATGTTAACAGCATGATTACTAACGTCTGAATAGCTCTTAGTGGATTTGTGAAAACACAGGATATTATTAGCTGGAAGGTTAATTAGTGATAATCATAAGGACTTTTATTTTCTTTTTCTTTTATTCTGTTTTCTAGTTACTCTGTATCAATTCTAATGGATGTAAATTATACTGTATATATCTAATCATTTATCCTCTTACAGAAACACCTTGTTCTTAAAGTTGTTTACTTCATGTTATTTTCATATTAAGTCGGTTTATTTTCCTATGTATATTCTAAAAGTTCTGGATCCTTGAGCCAAACAGTCTTTAGGCGCCACCTAGAGGCAGAGATGGGAACTTTTGGTTAACGTAAACGATAAGAAGCAGTGATGAAATTCAAGTGCTGCATTATTTACCAGACGTTTGTTATAGAATTAAAGGCTCCTGAAAATTTTCAACTCCAGGAAAATCCGTTTAGACGCTAGGTTGACATTTAATACAGCAACTAAAGGAGAAACTCAAACCACAGCAGGAAGTGCAGCATCCTGTCACACATCCAGCTACCAAAGTGTTTCCTAAAATCACTGAAACATCATCCAGTGATGGACAGACAGCTATAATTATCTCTGCAGCTCTAATTCCAAAGCAAAACCTCTGATTGAGACACTATGGCCTTTATAAGAGGATGGAAAGAAACAGCAAAGCAGATTCTGGCATAAATGATTCAGGTGCTCCTGTATCAGGCAATATCTTTAGTTTATTTGAGCTCCCAACCAAAAAAAACAAACCCCTGTGTGATTAATTCAGCTACTCTCAGGTATCTAAAAGAGTTTAGTTATTTGAATTTCAAGTATAATTAATTTTGAGTCTAGGCAAGTGCAAAGTGATAAATGAGAATGAAAGCTTTGAGTTTGTTAAGATGCGTTTAAAGGATGTGTTAAAATACTTCTTTAGTTGTAGATGTTCCTGCAGAGTCACAGATGAAATTATAGAAACATTTATTATGAAGCACAGGGGAGATGGAAGGAAACCTAAACATCAAACTTAATCATTTTATAAATTAATCACTTTCACAGCATCTGAATAACCAAAAGAATACAAATAAATCCTAAACAAAGTCCTAAACAGAGTGTCTAACTGTTGGACATAAGTGATGAGGTTATCTGTTGATATTTCTGATCGTCTATTAATGTTTCTAATAAATGTTTTCTTATAATTCCATAACCCAAGCTGGTTCAGTTCCACCATTAGAAGACAATGAGCTCCATGATGTCTAATCAGGGTTTCTCTCTGTTCTCTGCTGTTTCCTCTCAGGTTGGACTAAGATCACTGCAGAACCTGGAGAGAACGTCACTCTGCCATGTAGAACCAAGAATAACCAACCTGCTATAATTGTAGAGTGGATCAGAGATGATATGGAAGAAGAAGAGTTTGTTGCTCTGTATCGAGGTGGCAGGTTTGATCCTGAAGGCCAGGACCCGGGTTATAGGAACCGGGTGGATCTACAGGACAGAGAGATGAAGGAGCGAGACGTTTCTTTGGTTCTAAAGAAGGTAACGACTGATGATACTGGAACTTATGAGTGTCGAGTTATTCAGAGAGGAAATAAACGAAGGAAGAGATCAAATATAAAAGTTGATCCCATCTGCATCATCAGCCTGGATGTAGCCCCTCGTCCTCCTTCAGGTGAGTCAGTTTTTCTCTGCATCAGAACCTCCAGCAGCTTGATGGTAGAAACATCTCAGATCAGATGTTGGTGTTTTTCCTAAAGATGTTGATCAGACTGTAGAATCAGCTGCTCTGAGAGCAGAAGATGATGATCTTCAGACATGTTCTACCTGATGGCTCAGACTAACACCTGCTTCTGTTCTACAGGAGACAAGGGAGGACTACAAGAGGATGGAGGAAACAAGGATGGAGGAAACAAGGATGGAGGAAACGAGGATGGAGGAAACAAAGCTGGACTTATAGTTGGAATCATTGTTGTACTCGTAGTTTTGGCTTTAGTTGGTGTTTTTCTGCTCTATAGGAGGAATAAACAGTTAAATAGTTGGAGGTAAATTAATTTAATCCCATGTTATGGAGTAGAAACAGATTATTTCAGAAATATCCATTCTCTCCTCCTCCCATATCTTTGGAAAGTAAAGAGCAACTGTTGGCAAATTCTCAAACATCATTATGAATGATATGTTGTATACTAGTAATGTCCTTAATCCAGTAATTTTAGACAGATTTATTTGTTATTTTGTTTACAGTGTAAAACAAAAATAAATTTCCTTTAGAACAGATCTCTGGACAATTACATTTTTTTTTAAAGTGCAGCCTTGAAAAATAGTGAAAAATATATAAAAACTGTAATATAAACATACGACTGTAAATTTACAGTTCTAACAAGTAATCTGCAATATTTTACATTAGAGCGGGATTTACTTGAAAGTCTACAATCATCTTTTCATCGTCTTATTTTTTATGTCCTGCTATCAGCCAGTTTCCATCCTCTTATATCACCAATGAAAAATGATAAATACACACTACAGTACGTGTTAGAAAACTGTGTTTGGTGACTGACTTTTATTGCTGTCAGGCTGAAGGGACAGAAGTTGGAAAAAGAGATTCTCTTGCCATTTAAAATAACAACACAAAACAGCTTAAAAAGGACCTTGTTTATTTATTTATTTTACAATTTTGTAAAGAATAGCTGCTGATTAAACTGGATGTTAAACCGTGACATGATTCTAGGAGTTGTTTTTAGCGAGAAATCGATCAGCAGCGCAGTGAAAATGGTCCCATCCTCCATGTCCGCCTCACTGGCTTCAATGCGCGCTCCCAACACAAGGGGAACAGAATTTCATACAACACCGGGACAAAGAACGTCTGGAAGTCAGGCCCCGTCCACACGAAGACGAACCCTGGCCTAAACGCACAAATTTTTCACCAAACCAGCCTCTCATCCACACGAAGCCGGCGTTTCGGGGGTCTGTAAATGATCTTTTTTTTTATTCAGCCTTCAGAGTGGGAAGATTTTGAAACGCCGTTTTCGCGTTTCCATCTTTAAGCTCTAACCACA